>NW_007254146.1:398262-434994 GCF_000164805.1 Carlito syrichta | reverse complement strand
CACTGCACTTTAGTCTGGGCGACAGAGTGAGACTCCAACTCAAAAAAAAAAAAAAAAAAAGAATTAACTCTTCTAGGAAACTTTACCTGGTACCTCACATTAAAAGGAGATACTCATCTCACTTTTAATACGTAGGGTTTCCAGGCTGGTTCATGCTCTGCATTTCCAGTTTTGCAGTGTCTCATTTCTAGGCACCCCATGGGCACCAAGAACATGCTAATTATATGACTGAATGAGTAAAATCTGCTAGTGAAAAGACTATATAAGATTAACAAAGCTTTTTTTATGTCCTCTATCTCTTTTTCTTCCAGCTAATAGTTTTCCTTTCTCTTGTTAGTACCTTATAGGCATACTTTAATCTTGATCTTTCTGAGTTGGAAACAAATTATTTTCAAAAGATTTGGAATAAATGTCATCTTAATTCTATCATGAGGTTACATGCAGAGAACAACATCAGCGTGAGGAAGAGGAAGTCATCACTGCAGTTTATTCAGTTCCTATTTGCCTTAGCAGACAGAGCATCAAAGCTAAGCTAAAAAGCCAGCATTTCCATCAGATGACACCTGTGATAACAGATGGCAGTTAGGCTTGCTTTTATCATTAATACCAAATTAGAAGAGAAAATAAAGTCTAATATTGTTCTTGAAAACACAATTTACTAAATACAGCTTAGATTATGAAAATTGGTTTTAACTTCAACAATAATAGTCCGGTATAAGAATTTGTTTATCTCTAGCAGTTAGAAAGTCCTAAGTAATGATATACAAGGTGAAATTAGACAGGAAGTCTAAACTCATTTTTCATCTAATTCATTTCACTCTCATGAATGAATAGGGTAAAAGATTTAGTTGTGCTCATTCTTCTCCCCTTTTGTCTTGTTAGTCCAAGTATCCAGGAGGATGTCTTACACTATGCCCTGTACAGCTACACTTAGGCTGCCCAAATCATTCTGAATATCTTGACTTATTTTGACTGTGCACACAGTCCATCAAGGCGTCTATACTTTGCTTGTAACTGTCAACAGAAAGGGTTCCTTGTGGTCACACACGAGGGCACAAGTAACGCAAGTCAAAGGACAAGAAAGAGATGGGATGTTTGTTATTTTTGCATTAAAGAAAAAGATTTTTGCCTTTCTTTTCCAAAATTTATGTATGGCATTGTACAGCAGACTTTGAAAGAAAGCAGAAAACTTAAAAATGAAAGAATGCAGAAAGCTGATCATAAATACTACTTTTGTTGAACAGATTTTGCTATTTATAAACCATTTCACTGTTTACATGACTGTGTTATACAAGCGTGCATGTCAGTTTATGCATGCAAGTAATTGTTCCTTTAGGGAAATTGTATCTTCACTTAAGGAAGAGAAAAAAAAACACACTATTTTTTCTTCTTTAAAACAAGCAATGATATCTTGCATAAAAGCGAACTTTTTTGCTTTGTTTTCACAATTCATAAACACACATAGTCACACGTGCTTACATACAACAGGGACAGATGCAGGACTTCAATAGGTTCGAAAAAAAGCATGACATTCTCAGTAGTCCACAACATAAATTAAATGCCTGGGTTTATACTCCCAAATTAGTTTCATGGAATCCATACTTCTCTTGGATCAAAATTTTCATCACGAAATATTTCAGTGGATTATAAACTTCTTAAAGACAGAGATATTATTTTATTCACCATTTTAGCCATAATATGTGACTCCTATGCCATTTATAAAAAAGAAAATTAAATTAAATCTTAAATATTGTTTATATGGTATTTCTTCCACATGTAAAATGAAGATTTTAAAAATTTAATTTCTAATAAACTAGACAAGTGTATATAATCATATTATTCTAAATTACATCTATTTTTTTAAAGATTTATTTCTCAGATTTGAATCAATTTGATTCCTAGGAAAATTTTCTTTTCCTTTTTGTTTTTTGTTTTGGTTAGGCAATAAAGTTTATTTAAAAACTAAATTAGGCCGGGTTCGGTGGCTCAGCCTGTAATCCCGCGCCTTTGGGAGGCTGAGGTGAGTGGATTGCCTGAGCCCGCGGGTTCGAGACCCGCCTGGGCAGCGAGACCTCATCTCTACAATAAATCAAAAAATCAGCCGGGCGTGGTAGCGCATGCCTGTAATTCCGGCTACTCGGAAGGCTGAGGCGGAAGGAACGCCGGAGCCCAGCAGGTCGAGGCTGCGGTGGCCGGGAGCGGCCACTGCACTCCAGTCTGGGCGACAGAGTGAGACTCCAACTCAAAAAAAAAAAAACAAAAAAAACTAAATTAAAAAGAGAGAGAAAGAAAGAACAGATTCACCTCCCCAAGGTAGGAGAGGGGTCAAAGCCAGGAAACGGCCTGGTCATGAGAATTTTCAAAATAAAACATTGGAGATATCATTCATTATTGTAATATACCAAAAATAGAACCTTTTAATGGTAAACTCATATATACTTAGAGGCATTAAAATCTCCTATAAACTGGTAATAATAGGTATTTTTTATTGAGCACTTATGCAATGGCAGATCCTGTGCTATTTCATAGAATATTTAAGAATTGTGTCTTGCTGTATCTCCCCCTGCTATCATAACATCTATTTATAGAAAAAGAAAGTTATGTCCAAATAAGTTAATAAACGGTCTTGGGTCACAACATCATATGAATTGGAGGTAGAATTCTATCTCTCTTTTCACTGACTCCAATGCTTCCACTCTTATGTACTTTGTGCTCTATTGTTTGCTTAATAATACTTGCATGCCTCTCTGACATTCTCTGTTTTCACCATAAAAGATACCAGCAAACTACATTTGTTATATTCCTGTCTTCATGGTAATCTAATGTGAGAAAAACAAAGTTATTTTTAACTTAAGTCTGAATGACCAGTGTTGCAATCAAAGGCCTATGGCCCCCTTAAATTCGATTTTTATCAAGACAGACATTTATTTGGTTAACACTTATTGAGCACCTACTATTTGTAATGCATTCTGTACACATAAACAAATTCCAAAATTTTTAAATGAAGCAAGATGTTCATATTACCTCAATAGAGTTATAAACATATAGTACAATAGGCTTTGGCCTGATGATTGTGAACAATTTCTCCATAATATGCAACCTTTATTATTGACCAAAACAAGCAATTTGTTTGTGAAAGCCTTTCTGAGTAAAATTGAAAGCAACAAAAATAATAAAAGCCATTGGCAAGATACTAGCAATAAGTTAGGCACTAAATTCTATCTTGGGAAAAAAAAAACATTAAATTCTCCCAAGGTATCATAGGCTTATACTTGGTATCATATAATGGGATGTAAATACAACAGCCACAACTGAGGAATGTAGTCTTAGAAAGAAGCACACCATCAGTAATTCCTATTAATGTTACAAAAGCATGTAACTCAGGCATTCTTTGAAGGTTTTTTTCTTATCATTGGATGAAAATACAAATGTAAAACATCAAAACATGAAACTTTCACATTGAATAACTGAATTTTATTAAATGTGTGCAACTTTTACAAACTCATTGGTAAATTCATGCCAATGAGAGTAGTGGGAGTCTTGACATCATATCACAAAAAAGAACCTGAAAATTAGACCTGCCGCATCCGTCGTTCTGACTTCTAACTCTGGATACATCCACTCTTCTTCAGAACCAAAAAGCCAAAGTCAGTAGAGTTTGGTCAACAATACTTTCTCCTTATTTTTTAGCTAGAAGAGGGGAATGAAGGGATATTTCTCTTCCACTGAGGTAGCATATATTTTTACCCCTTTGGGTTCAAAGAAAATAACATTTTTTTTTCATCTTTGCTAAATGACTTTTAGGGAAGCAGTTTGACAGTGCTCAAATAGATGGCTGAATCCCATCTCTAGTACTGAACTACTCTATAAACTTGTTCAAGTTGCTTAACCTCTCTGTACCTCAATTTTATTCATCTGCAAAGTGGGAATAATAACAGTATCTATTTCAGAAGAAAACTATATGGATGAATGTGACCATGTAAGTAAAACACTTATCATCACACCTGGCACCTGGGGAATATTCAACAAACATTAACTCTGCTTCCTAACAGTCAGCAATGACTAAAACGATAGTTTAAAAAAACTTGTTGTATTTATTTCCTAGAAGAATTAATCAGGCATGCTGTTCTGACTTTCATCCACCACAATCCTAGTAAATGAACTGTCGTTTCATGGCGAACATTCCAGCTAGTTCTACTAGCTGGATAAACTACTAGTTTATCCTGGTGAACCTGAGATCATTATGCCAAGTGGAAAAAAAAAAAAACAGGCACAGAGGGGAAAATATTATACCACTTATACAAGATATCTAAAGTAGTCAAACTCATAGAAGCAGAGAGTAGAATGGTGATTGCTAGGTGTTGGAGGGAGGGAGAAATGAGGAGTTGGTATTCACCAGGTATACTCAGTCATGCAAGATGAAAAAGTTCTAAAGATCTACTATATGACTTTGTGTTTATAGTTAACAATACTGGATGAAACAATTTAGCATCTGTTAAGAGAGTAAATTTCATGTTAGGTATTTTGTGTTTTGATTGTTTAACCATAGTAAAAAAAAAAAAAAGGAGGGGAGGGAACTAAGGAAGGAAAGAAGGAAGGAAGGAAGGGAGGGAGGGAGAGAGGGAGGGAGAGAGGGAGGGAGAGAGGGAGGGAAAGAGGAAAGGAAGGAAAAAGAATCTTGTGACAAAGGTTAGGCTAATAGTAGAAATAAATGCTTCATTTGCTTTCCATTTGTTTTTACTAAATCCTGAAAAAAAGAGAGAGAGCCAAAGATACTTTAAAAACTTACATTAGAGTGAAAAGTTATCTGACACTTTGAGCCAGATTCTCCCAGTCTGTCAGCTGCTGTCTGTTAGAGAAATGTTATGCCCTGAAACATGTGGGGCACACAATAATTCATAAGTGTGACTTCCAGAAACATTCACTTTACACAATACCAGTATTAAGAATCTAAACTCCTAAGCTATAAAATACAAGAATAATCAAACAAATGGAAAGAGAATTTTAAGAGAGCCGTGACTCCAGCAATTTCTAAGCGATGTTATCTAATTATATAACACCCTCATCTTTTCCCAAACATTTTTTTCTTAAATTAGGAGGAAACATAAAAATTGGGATGTGGGATCTGAAAAAATAATTTGTGTTTCTCCAAAATATGAAGAGTGACACTATTTTTTAAAGAAGTAGCAAAGAACAATGATCACAGGCATTGGAAATGCACAGCAGAATGATTGCAAGGTTATGTCATGCATTTTGTCATCTCTGATAATACACAGATAAGACTTCCCATAGGAAAAATTCTATAAGCATATTTGCTCACAATTTCAGTCCTGAATTTAGTAAGGGAGTACCTTCACTGGCCTTATAAAATAAGAGAGAAACAGCTGCATCTTTTAAATAAAGACCATAGTGATTAAACACTTAAAACAGAAGGAGTTGAGGTGGCATTAAGTTGACTAATTTAGACATTCTTTGAAGGTTTATTTCTTTACCTTTGAATGCAGACACAAATATCAAAAAAGAGGCTTTGAATCTCTTAATATGCAGATTTATTGTGAGTCTCAAAATTCTCTAATTTTATTAGATATTTTAGTTTTGAAATATTATAAAATGTAATTCTTAACTTCACATATTTTTTCCTGGATATTAATTTTTATGTTATTTAGAAATATATAAATTAAGATAATTTTAACCAAAATATTACATAGAATCCTTGTAAATATATCAGCATAGTTGATATGTTTTAAAATGGATATATACATTTCAGTACCTATCAAACACTTAATAAAAGATGACTTCTCAAGGCAATTTGCAAACTATGGTTTCATCTAGATATATATTGGTGTAAATCAGGAACCTTCAGTTCACCGTTTTTCTAAACAAGTATGCCATAATCTTTGCTAGCTGTGTTTCTATGAGGCACATCATAAATCTACCACACTGCACTGTCTTCTCAGAACTCAGTCACAGATTCAAATACTTGAAAGTATAGTGAACTATACACACAGCAAGTCTATCTTCCTTGTCAGTTAGTAATCTCCATCACCTGTGGGGCATATTTCATTTTAACAAAATCTTAATAGAAATGCCCCTATTATTCATAAAAACTACTCCTTTATTATCATACTTTATTGAAAATGACCTTTTCAGTTAGCCTAGACACATGAAATAGGAATGGGCGCTTTTTTAATGTATACACATATGTGGCTTGCATGCAATGTCTACAAAATTAGCCAGAATGGACTTTAGTGAACTAAATGCAAATCTCAATTCAAATGGCATAAAACATTTTTCTCAATTTGCCACTGCTGATATTTAATTTGCTTTGATCTAAACTTGCTAATTTTATCCAAGTGGAAAGAGCAACTAAGATTTATTATTTCAGATTTGTTTCTAATACCGAAGGTGTCTTTTAAAAGGAAAGTAAAATACATGTATGAAAATATTTAATTTTCAGTTTTCAAATTTAAAATGATATATAAAAATCAGAAAAAAATGTAAACCTTTTTCTTTTCTGGAATTATACTTTATAGTTTTATATTTATTGAATGCATTCATAGGCTCCCTTAGGATGTGAAATGTATGGAAATATATGTGCATTACTAAAGAAAGAACTAAATTTATTCTTTCCCCACATCATGCTCTTCTTTGCAGTAGAGGTTTTTAATTCAATACAGAGCTAGAATGAGATGGAGCCAATTTCCTGGTCTATATGTGTGACAAATGCTGAAAGTGGCACAAGATTAACAAATTAGTTGAAGTATAGATCTTAAAAGATTTTTTTCCTGTGTCTCTAAATCAAAATTCATACTTTATTTGAAATGAAGCCCTCTTTAGAATTCAGTAATGAATAAGGTTCTTTTATTTCTCTGTATTTAAGATGAAAAGGTGAAATGTATGACAACATACTAGCAATTTTTCAAAAGCAAATATTTTTATTTGTAGGAAAGCTTACAAAGGATATATATCTGGAATATGAAATTATTATAATTGTTAACTTCACATAATTTTCCCTGGATATTAATTTTTATGGTATTAGAAATATATGAGAATTTTAACCAAAAAATATTAAACAGAATGCTTGTAAATATAATATCAGCATAGTTGATATGTTTTAAAATAGATCTATACATTTCGGTATCTATCAAATACTTAATAAAAGATGACTCCTCAAGGCAATTTGCAAACTAAGGTTTCATCTAGATGTATGTTGGTGTAAATCAGAAACCTTCAGTTCACCGTTTTTCTAAATATAAAATTATTATAATTGTTATCTAGTTTATTGGATTAACAACCCCAAGGGGTAGTTTGCTAAATATTTAAAATTCTTTTTAAAATAGTTTTTCCCCAATTAAAAGCATAAAATAAAGAGCAGAGATAACATTTATTTAATTCTGTATTTCTATGGGTAAAAATATGTTTAAAAGGTAAGGTCCTAAATAAATATACTTGCTTTGCTAACAACATTTGTTAGCTTGGCTTTAATAAAGTAAAAACTATCAGGTTGGGCTGTTTTACCTAACCTCAGAATCGTGTACTTGATATAATCCAGATATCTAACACCAAACAATAAAAACATCTGTGACAATAAAAGCATGTAACAGTTGTGGAATTGTTTGATTTGGGAGAAAATGGCTACATTTAATAATCACATGTGCATGAATTGATTACTCTTTTTGTCAAGAAACTTATATTTTGCAAATGGCGTTTTTTTTAAAAGGAATCAATTTATGATATAAAAGAGCTTTATGTTCTGAAATACGTGTTTTGGAATTGGCTTACTCATTCAGCTTATAGAACCTTGTCATGGTCCACCTGTTTTGCTTGGGCTTAAATTATATAAAAATAACAGCATTTTAAGGCAAGCACAATCTTACTTGTTGTATCTAAACATGATAACATGCTTAAAATTCAAGAAGAGCTTTATGCAGGTTGTACCTCTCAGTCACCCAATCTCCTTTCACATATCTGTTCATGTTGACAGACTATGTCATAATACATCAACAGAAAGATCAGCCCAGAAGAACAAAATTTCATCGCCTGACAGCAAGAGGAAAACTGATTTCCAGTATTAAATTAGTAAAAATATGCCATTAACTCACATCCAATAAGTCTACTATCTTTAAAAAGTAAGGTGTCTGCTATAATCACAAATATATGCAAAGACAATTAGGTTTATGCCTTTGGTATCATCCTTTGACTGACAGCCTATTTTCGTTTTCTCTTTTATATATTATTTTTTAATACATCCTGGAAACAACTTAGGGGATATTTTAAAAATAATTTCTTAATGAGACATGTAGTATTGCGCATGCAGAAATACATCTGCCAGATGTTTTGAAGACAGTCTTATATCAATCATGAACAGAAACCTACTGACCATTGAAATAGAAATGAGTGTTTAAGCCTCTGATAAAAGTCAGGTACCTTTTTCATATAATATCTTTCTCTGTGCATGGATTTCAGTAGAAATTTAACAATACTTGTAATAAATAATGTCTTTTGCAGCCTTGGGCATCATCTGCCACTTAGGCTTTAATTTTGCCCCTGTTTGAACACCCTACAACATATGTACTTCTCTTTTGTCTATTATCCTAGAGTTGTGCTATTCCCAAATATTGACATCATCTACTTTTATCAGCATTAACTGCTCCGCAGCTTCCCAGGCTCATGCTCAGCTCTATTTCTTCCTATTGATTATCTTCCTCACTCCAGCAGGTAGCTAGCCAGCGAGGCTGTCCTGAGAAATAGCTTCCAATGACTTTATACGCACAATTTACACGGAATTGTTTAAAGAAGATATTAGCCTCAATACAAATCAGTGAACCTCATTTAGTCAATACTGCACAATTCCGCTGTTGGCACCCTGTCACATGTTAGTCTTCACAGTCAGCTGCCGTACCCAATCTGCACATTAGCTATAGGATTTCGTTTCATATTAAAATGAAGCTGGGTTTTTTTTCACTTTTGCTTTTCTTTTGGAAATCTTTTCGGTATACTTTTTGCATCACCTCACGGAGCCATGTGATAGTAATATATTTTGAAATATAAAAACCTGAGATTAAATGTTTGATTTTTGACAGTGTTCTTAAATATAATAAATTCAAAAGGAAATACTGTTAAGTTAAAATGGAGTGTTTTTCATTAAGTCCAATCAAATGGTAGACAACAAAGGATCTTTTATTTGAGAATATGAAGTGAAAATGAAAACCAGAAAACCTTTACTAAGAAAAGGTCCAGCTAAATTATGTTGGAAGGAGGTCTCCAGATTGAGCTTGGGTGTTTCTTTTGCTAAAAGTGAATTAAACTAAGATATGCTATGAAGAAATATCTTACAAAGAAGCAAAACGTAATGCTTTTTGGAGATGAAAATAAAGTCTAAGAACAGTTGACTTTGAAAATAATTCTAAAGAAAGATCACATATGAAAAAAATTGCCCCAGCATCTGATCTTTTCTTATAATCATAACAGGGAAATGTTTGGAGTAAAGTAATGCTAGTCCCCTCTTTCTCTCCTATAGCAATGCTGTAAAATTCTAGAAAGAGTGTTTACATTTCAGAACTGCTCCTCCTTAAACTACTGGTTTATGATAGTTAATGAGATGATATCTAAATTTTGAAAAGAGAAAATTCCAATAAAAATCTAAAAGCGAAATATAATATAATGAAATAACTAAGAAACATAATGCTACTCTGAATGTTTGTGCAAATATTGCAAAATAAACTGCAATACATTAAAATTCTTCAGTGGTTGTGTAATACATAAGTGAAAGTTTACATTTAAAAGCTTTAGCTATCAAAAAAGGGATCGTTATATCAAATTATCTTAAAATTTTACTTGAAAATATCACTAACATCTCAGAGTGCATTCTGAACATTGTCATTACATCTATTTGCATATTTCTTGTAAACTGAAATTGGTAAGAATAAAGTACACTGATCAAAATAGTCTATTTGTTGTAAAATGCATCCTCTAGCATTAGTGGCTGAGTGGCAGAAAGATTTGGGGAATATAAACAGCAGAGAAAATTATAATTTAAATTTTGCTGATTTCTGAGGTCTGTATATCTTACATTTTAAGTAAAAAAGTAAGAGTTGAACAAAATAACAATTTAATAAAAAGTGATAGTGAATAATAGCAGCATTTTGAAAATTAATATGGAAAATAAATAAAAATCATATAATAAAACATAAATATTTCAAGATTTTCTGTTTTTTTTACTATAAGATGTTAAAGGTTATTTTTGAATAGCCTTTACTTTCTTTTCTTTTCTCTTTAAATAACTCCACTTGGGAGCTGGAGCTCTGAACCCAGGTAGAAAAGACACACTAAAAGATGGCCAGTTTATCCTGACCGTTCATCTTCTCACACATTTATTGCAAACTGACACTCATACAACAGTCTTTCTTTTTTATCACAAAGATTCAACAAAGAACAATTCAGGTAGCAAGGGAAAATCATACTTCAGGAAAGAGAGAACTGTTATAACTATATAATCAGATTGCATAAATGCATGTATAGCAAAGATATTTGTAATATTTGAATGACAGTATTTAACCATTTAAAAGAAGTCAATAACATAAATATGATAGTATTTAGGTGTAACTGTGTATATATATTTATGTATGAACATACAGCATATAATGCACAAATATAAATTACAGCCCAAACTGAAATGCACAAATATTATTAGACTTTTTTCAATTTAAAATATTTTATTAATATGAATTTGTATATCAAGTGTGTTTGTACCAACTAAATTCTATGAGTGTTTCCATTTATCACATAATAATCTTGTATCAAATAAAGTTGTATGCCTTACATATGACTTAAACATAAGAACGTTCTCAATAAAGAAAATGTAAGTAAACATAAACAATGAACACAAATTAAGATCGATTTTTAAAACAGCAACAAGATAGTCAAACATATCAGATAAAGATGCTAATATTTTTCCAAAAATACTTTCTAAATTAACAATAATTCTCTAAGTGTAAGTGAATGTTGGTCTCAAAATATGTCAAAACATGAACTTCTTAAACACTGATGTTTCACAATAACTTTTAACAGAAACAAATTTTTAAAAAGCAATTCTGTTGTGATTAAATTTCTAAAATACAAAATTGCTATTATTTTCTCAGTCTATTAAGACTCATCTATAGAGGAAAACATGATTCTAGATCTATAATTCTTATAAACCTTATAAATTTTCATATTTATGATGCATATTAAGGATTAATATTAACGATCTATAGTGACCGCCTGCATAGATAACCAAGATAATGCCAAAAAAAACACATATATAATTTCATTGCATTAGTTTTACTGGCAAAATATTCTGGACAGAGTCTGGATTTTTCCAATAAATCTTTTTTTCATAAGTATTTTAATGCATTTAAGCTAGTCATAGAGAATAATTTATATGAAACATCAAATTGAAAAGCAATAATATTGAACTATATCATCCTTTTTAGAAGTATAAACTAAATGTATACAAACTAAAGACACACACACAAACATGCACCCATGGCATTTTTTTCAGGGGACATTTTGCTTTAATTGTTAAAGTAAACTCAAAATAAACACATTAATGTGATTATTACATTATCATCCATGTATGTATATATCCTTTTAACATATATAAACATTTTATTTAATCCTAATTTTACACATTAACAATATATGTATTTTTATTAATTTTTAAATAGTGTGAATATTTTGAAATATTAACTAACACATATATTCAATTTCTAAGACAATTTAACTAAAAATCTGCAACAAAGATAGATAGCTAATTAGGATTTATTTCATAATTTTTTAGTTGAAATATATATAAAAGAGTTCAATATTAAGGAATTGATTTTAGCCTTCTTATACATAGAGTACTTTTATGGATCTATAACCATCTGTGAAAAATACAGGTATATCATATGTACACATATATGTATGTGTATATGTATGTATGCTGTCTATCTGTGTATTTTTTATAGAGAAGAAAAGCTTTCTTATAACCTAGAAAAAACAATGTGTGTGTGTATATGTGAAGATAGAGAAAAGAAATTGAAACCTTTACAGAGAGATTAAAAGGACATTAACTTGTTTGAAAATTAACATAAAGGTATGTTATTGTATCAAGAAATATAATTGATAATTTTTATCTCTCATCTCTCTCTGTCTCTTTCTTTTTCTTTCAATCTCTGTGTGTGTGTGTGTGTGTGTGTGTGTGTGTGTATCCACTAACAAGAAAGTGAACATTTGAGGTGTAAAGAAAACTTTATGGAGGCTTAAGATAAGGCACTTTGGTTAAAATCACTAAATTTAAAATTAATTTGGGTCTACTTTTCAGAAATATAAAATAATGAACCAATAAATTGGGCATTATAATAATTTCTCCAATATATTTTGAATATTTTATATTAAAAATTTTTCCCATGTAGATATTTATAACATTAATATCCTACAGTATTATAAAATATTCTAAAAGAATGTATAAAAATATCAGCATAAATCCAAATGTTTCATCATTATATCACAAAGATCAAGACTTTTAGTAGACAAAGTTCCTTATCATTGGATTCAGATACAACTATATCAAACCCCGTACTCTAATGTTTTTATGTATATCTATTTGTTGATTTTTCAAATGTGTCATTTTTTTCAATATTCTGGAGCTGAAAAGGAAATAATCTAGCATTTCACATCAAAAATTTACATAGCTACCTAACAGTTAATATCGTGGTCCCCTTTAAGACTATGAATTTAAATAGTTATAACCTCAGTAATGCCAGTGCTACAACATTCAAGGATGCGATTAAGTGATTTCCACAGAAAAGAGCACCTTATTGTAAGTTTCAGTAATATTTGACTACCAAGGTTCCTGAAACCTTTAATTAAAATATACACTATATATATTTGTAAAAAAAACCCATATTTAAACTACAAGGGCAGCAATGTTGCTGGTGTCATAAAGTTAACAAAAAGCAATAGACAAAAATTATCTGTAACCCTCAAGTAGACATATTCATTTTCTAATTCTTACATAATGAACAAGATAAAACTATATCCTGAGTTGCCTTCCTTCAAAATGGTAAACTAGTGATACCATGGAATCAAAGCAAGTATGAGGATGGGGAAGGGAGATAGAGGGAGGAATACCTTTTTTCTGGGCTCCACAAAGGGTTGAGGGCCTAATTATTTTTAAGTATAATCCAACCAACCTCTTCTCATGCTTAGCTGCACTGAGTGACACTATTTGTGATGCCCAGTGTGCTGAAACTGAGCAGGTTGCTGTCAGTTTAAAAATGACTATAATAAAAGTGACCATGAAGATGGATCTTGTGATTTTGCGTTTCTAATCAGTCATCTGTGAAGAACACTTTTGCTTTGATTCAGCAGACTGGTGACAGCCGTGATTGATAGTGCACGAGAATGAAAAAAGGTTATTAACTGTCTTCCTATTAAGCTCAATGTATTACCCCTCTAGGTGCATCTCATACTTTAAGTTAAAGTACTTACTCAGGTAAAGTCAAGAATGAACTCTATGGAGATGGTATCCATCCTGCTGAAAACAGCAAGACATCCTTGCATTGATTTTTTTTAATGTTGCATTTAAACATTTAATTTCACTGTCTTATTCATTAGCTAAAAGAGAGAAATTTCCTCCTTCTAACAGCATCCAAAAGGAAAGTACTAAAGGTATAGAAAATAGTCTTAAATGTAAAGATTTGAAGGTAGAGTTAACTAGCAACATGTGTGTGGCACGTACATAAATCTCTATTCAAACAGATGGTCATATAGTATATAACCTATGAAAGTATTTTTAAAAGTAGACATCAAAATGGATTTATAATTAAAAATAAATATCTGTACTATAAATGCAAAAATTGTTTTAATTTTCAATCATCCATAAATGGCAAGTTTATGATAAAAAACTTAAAAATTCAAAGAATTTACTAAAATACCTAGATATTTGTTTTGGTTTAAATGCGTAAATTTATTAACGTCATCTCATTTTATTTTTTTTAAGTTAGAAATAGTACATATAGATGAACATTTTAATGACAGAATTTATGTATGTACTTAACTAGATACTACACACACACACACACACACACACACAAATGAATCCTCGGGTATTTAAAGATTTCCAGTAACTGAGGACATACCAATAAATGAAATAAGAAAATATTACGTCACCATATTTTCTGTGTTCATTTATTCTTACAAAAGTCAAAGTGTACTGAAATATTTTGTAATATTGCATTTAACCTTGCTTTCAACATATTTCTAATACACAAATTTGGTTTGAGGAGACAGATTAAACACATGCATCTTAGTTTAAAATTATATTATTATGTTTCTTCACACACTTCCCACTGTAAACACTTGCACATGTCAAACAATGTGAATTAGCCAAAAATATTTAAGGATATCAATAACTTGTCATTGAGGTGACCATTTATATATAACCAAAGTGACCCAAAACAAGAAAATGTTGCCAGTATAATATCAGAACTCCAATGAAGGAGAAATCATATTATATCCAAAAGTTTTCTCTAGTATATCATGACCTGCTTCTCCATTTTGGTCTGTACTAAATTATGAGTATATTTTGAAAATGAACTATTTTAATATTGGGATCTGTCAATAAAGAAAAATAAAGTAAGGAAATGACATTCAAAATTTCATTGAGTTTTTATTTATAGCCTCAAAAATTGGCTCTCTAGCCTACTTTGCTTAATATAGCCATTGCTGCTTTTAGAAGTCTTTCTAATTCTCCAGCATTTTATGTATGCCAAGTATAATTTAAATGCTTACACATGAAAGCCTCTTAATAAAAAATGCTACATCAGTATAAACATTGTTTATTTAATGAATAGTGTTTATGTGTAGTGGACTTAAATGTAGATTTTAGAGTTCGTACAAGATTTTCTTAGTAACACGCTTTCACTTTATTATTAAATGACTTTTCCTTTCTGTCCTATTCAACTTCAACAGGCAAACTGACGTTCCAAATTTTAGAAATCATGATGAGATAAGCGATGGGGGGGCATATCATCAGTGATAGCATTCTTCATTCTTGTACAAATATTTGTCAAAGCTTTCACAGTCCCAAATGGGTCTCAAACCTGTAATAGGTTAAGAAATACGATGTGTGTTTCTCAAAAGTATTGTTTGCTTTTAAAATAATTTTTTAAAACGCAATTCCAATCTATCTCATGGTAATTAACACAATGCTCTGAAATGTTAGTGAGATTCCCATCTTCCCCCACCTGCCTACTTTGGAGTTTCTTAAGGAAAATGAGGAAACACAAAGGCCAAGGCCAAGTAGGCCCTAGAGGAATACACACATTTCCTAGTGTCCTCTGTTGCTTCCTTTTGTGGAATCAAGATCTAGAACACATATTACTCCTAACACACATTTTATGAAAGAACAAAGCAAAGACAGTTTCAGGGAAAGTTTAGGTCATTTCCAAAGCAGTCAATTAGCATAGCTGAAATTAAAGTTAAGCCATATTTTGCAGAATCCAACACTGGCAACAAGAAAACCTAAAAGTGCATCGTCTTCCTTTACCCTTTCGGAACTCAAGAACAGAATGTTGCAAATGGCAGAACTGGCAGAACGAAGAAGAGAAAACCTGACATCTTTGTGCAAACACTTTACATTTAGTTTTTAGCCTGTTGTGGCCTGTTTTCATCGTCACCTGGGGCACAAGACATCTTCAGTGAACAATTTCTAGGACTTGGATTCCTTTCAGTTTGAAACTCTCCTCTGCAGCTCTTCCAATCCTAGATGTCTTTCTCCTCCTCCTCCCCTTCCTCCCCAGAACCTACTAGGGCACGTAAGGCACATATGAACTGGGTGGTGGTGCACAGATGTGTGACCAGGACGTGGAGACCGGCAGATGCTGTCCACTCCCAGACTGTGTACCTGAGCGCAGTGGCCACTCTGCTCCTCCGCCCAGCCCACTCCTGCCTGCAGTGTTGCTGCTGTCACGCCAGCCGGTGATTTGATAGGCTTGTCGGGTTGCCATGGTGTTGACTTCTTGCCTCTGAGGAGCTGCCCAATGACTGGAGGTCTGGGATTAAAGCGGGAAGAGGCAGCGGCCACAGCAAATTTCAGCGGCAGCTGCAGCAGCTAGAAACGAGAAGCGAGAGGACGAGGTCTTTAGACTGCGCTCCCCTCCCGCAGCCAGGGCTGCCCGTGGGGGAAAGAGAAGCAAGGGTGGACGCTGGAAACGGTGACCACTCGGAGCCAGAAATACAAGTGAGGGGTTTGAGACCCGCTCAGGAATAACTCATAAGCAACCAGCACGCGCCGAGAGGGAAAATCTTCCAGAATTCGTTCTTATTCACACCAGACATGACAGGGTGGGTGGTGGGATTGGGAGTTTTAAAAGGGTGTTAAAAGGGACCTAAGCGGTTGACGCCCTTCCCCCCCCCCCCCACCCTTCATTTGGGCCCCGGAGTCGTTTGACAGATAAAGAGGCGCTACACGGCGAACTTGAAATCATGGAAACTAACTTCCAAGAAGAGAAAGTACAATCAGACGGCAACCGGGTCGCTGGAAAGAGTTGCCTGGGACGGCGGCCGGCGGGGCGGGTGGGGAGGAAAGTGGGGAGGAGGGAGCCAGAGAGTGAGTGCATGTGCAATGCACAGCCCCAGACGGAAATTGTAAACTAGGAAATGAAAGGGAAAGAAACCGCTTCTGTTATAAATTAGTAGGTAGGTGAAGGTTATGCAAAGAAGAAAAGGGAAAGTAAAGCTGTTAAAAGAATAGAATAAAGCCCCTGGGAGTTCAACTCGAAATCCCCCCCTTACTCCCCAATCCGAAGGGAGTAGGAGGAGGAGGAAAAGAGTGCATTCTGGTGTGATGAGAACTCTCTGGAATGTCTGGAGGAGAGGATAGAGAGGTACGAGGGTAAGAAGACCCGGGTGCTAAATAAATGGCAGGAGCCAGTGATGGGGGAGGGGCCGGGGAGGAAAGAAAGAGCCGGCGAGTCACCCAGGGGACTTGGAGATTCAGAACAGTGAGATTCCAATAGAAGGAGAAGCACAGAAGTTCAGGCTCGCGGCGTAAGGCAGGGAGGGGACGACAGGAATCAGTGAGAGAAAAAGAGGGAAAAGGTGTGTGCTGCTGAGGCTAGGCGTGGGAAGGCAACCCCGTCCACTGGAAGGAGCCCGAGTCCAGGCGCAAATGCTAGGACGCAGGGCAGGAGGTGGGGGCGACAGGCAGGGCGTCGCGCGGAGCACCGCGGGCAGGACCCACGAGCTGGAAGCCAGGTGCCGGCCCCGCGACCGGCTCCCGGCGACGCGGGGACTTCCCCGGCGATGACAAGAGCGCTCCACCGGTCTGCTGGAGCCACGATTCCCCGCGAGTCCCAAACACACGCCTCACTAACTACTTTACAGCCACTTTCATTGATTTTCTTTAACAAATAAACATAATACCCGTTACAGCAACACTTCCTCTCGCTGCAGCTCGAATGCCATAAGATCTGAGGGCTGCATTTCTCCGGACAGCAGTTTTCACATCTCCAAATAAATATTTTTCCTTCCCTTCAGGTTTGGGGAGGCTGGTTGGTCCTCGCCCCCTTGCTACAATTTGGGAATCACCTTTTAGAATAAGTAGAAGACAGGTCCGTGCACAAGTTTGTAAGTCTGGTAGGACTCACTGTTATTTGCATATTAATTTTTCTTCTAAGTAACTCAATTTGGAAGGGAAACGCCGGCAAAGAAATCGACTCGTTTTCATCTGCAGGGAAATTAACACTCGCCAGGCAGGCACACCTAAGCTACGCCCCTTGAGTTGTCTCTTAAAATAGTTCTTTAAAAATAAAGAAAGTATTTATTTTAAAGTAGCTCCCCTTCAAACGCCGTTTCTGCTCGAGGTTCTTCCATACATGTCAAAGGGTTGTTGAATTATTCATTATTGTAATTACTATCATCATTGTCATTATCCTTTTCCATGTGGAAATAATTTTATTATCGTAATTTGATATCTGAAGAATTTCCTGTTAGTCGTTTGATAATCATTTTTTTCTGCTAAAAAGAAAAGTTTTGTTTATAAATGAGATAGAGAGAATGTTTTAAATGCTTTGATGTTTGCTATAGATTTCCGTTTATCTAATCGATCGGAATGCCAATAAAATCGATTAAAGGTTTAGTGTTTTACAAACAACCATTTTGTGCTTTTTGATTTTATGTTCACAATGATTTTAATAAAGCTAACGCTTTCCTGTATCATTCTCCCTCTTTTAAAACCTAAGCCTCTATCGTTTTTCCTTTTATTATGAGAAGTTGCCACTTAAAGTTCTCCTAATAGGAAAATAAAAAATATAAGCAATGGCTGAAATGGTTTAAATTTCATTCTCTTATTGCTCAAGGTATTTAAATAAAGCCCTTTAAAATCTTGGTGAATTATATGCGATCACTCAGTGATTGCGGAATATTAAATTAAACTTAGATAAATCCGCATTGAAGGAGGCAGCACCCAATCCTGAATTTATTTCCCATTTTCTCTAACAGCATCACTGCGCTCCTTCCTCTCTTTGCAATGACAATGTGCCAAATCTGGGCATTTTGAAAACATTTTCCATATGCTTTAACAGGGGACTGATAGACAAAGAAGAAAAGGAGATGATCTTTTTGCTCTGAGGTATATTTTCTTTAACGTTTTTCTCTTAGACTTTCAGTGGTAATCATTTTAAAGCAAAAGTTTGAGAATCATTTAATGCTTTTTTTTTGCTTTTACCTTTTTCCTATCTTGATATTTATTTGTGAAATGGACTTTTGGCTATAATTTGATGTAAAGCTGTCATTTCTGTACCTTGGCAAACAACATTTTGCTTCAAAATCTTTGATTCATTTAGTTTCTACTAGTTGCCTTTTGCAATTAAAGATGGATTTAATTATACATTTTATAACTTAGATCAGATGGGCTGTTTGCTGTAGGATTTAATGGTGCTTTGTGTCTAATACTTAGGGACATTACATACATTGGTGGTGGCTTTTCTTCAACTATAAATATCTGCACATTTGACTTAGAAATGTGGGTGTTTTGGATGAATGCAATGTTCTGTTTTAAAATAATTTAATTTGGTGACTGGAGTTTAGTATATTGCTATACAGCATTTCACTGACTAGATATAGATGCTTCTAGGTTTTAAAAAATCACGTTGTTTTCTGCTCAATATAATTAGTTTTCTCCTTCTCTTCTCCTCTCTCCCCCTCTGCCTCTCTCTCTCTCTCTCTCTCTCTCTCTCTCTCTCTCTCTCTTTCTCTCTCTCTCTCTGTCTCTGTCTCTGTCTCTATCTCCATCTCTTTCTCCCTTCCCATTTGGATTCTCTCTTGGAGCTCTTCCCCAGACAAAATGTAAAATTTTTGTGTGCTACTCTTACTGGAAATATCTCCATGTGTATTTGACCAGGGTATGCTTGTGATCTGAGTTTGGGGTGAATGTACATGTGGGGATGTGGGTGGAGATAAAGGGTCCTTATTAATTTGCATAAGTGATGTGAAAGTGATTGTGAAGTTAGCGGACTGCTATTGTTTGGGGAGAGTCTAACCTGATTTTGTTTATAAACACTGGGCTGCTTGCCTAGAAGGAAACGAGGTCACAGCACTGTCTGAGCTCTGACCTCTGAAAGGCCAGAGGGCGTCTGACTTTTCTCTCTTCCCTTTTCCCCTTCTCTTCTCCCTTAATTCTTCCTTCCTCAGGCCCTCTACAACTCCTCCCTCCTTCCTCACTCCTTTCTTTATCTGTGTGTAACTTTGCATAATGACTCCCCCCTCTCAAAAAAGTCAAAATTCCAGGGGAAGGAAAAAAAAAAAAAGCTAAAGCAGATTTACTCTAAAAATGAAAGCCAAAAATGGACTTTTGTTTAGAAACAGAGAAACACACATGGATAGGGAAGTACAGAGACAGAGACCTGGAAGCAGGAGGGGGACACTTTTATGATCGAAAGGGAAAAAAAAGAGGATCGTAAAGGAGATAAGAGTGTGGCTGGAAGAAGGGAGGAAATCAGGCAAGGATTTAGCCACCCACAAATACTACAAACATACATGCACACTCAAAATGCCCTTTCCTTTTGAATTTCATTTCCCCTAGCTCACTCTCACCATCAAAGAGCATGTCCATTCTCAGTGTTAGTTCATATTTTAAATTCCCCCCACCTCTTGTTAGATCACAAGAAAATATATTGTTCCATATAGTAAGATTTGCCCCCCCATCCACACACACAATTTCTTGAATTGCTTCGCTGTAAATGCAATGTGTTCGTGACACCTTCTCAAGTAAGCCCTGCACCTTTCCATTCACTGTCAACTTCACATCTCTCCTTTACACACACATGCCCCCGCCCTCTCACCCCTCCCCCAACACACACACGCACACAAATCCACGAAATGACAGACATTGGTTTAAGTGT
The DNA here is from genome assembly GCF_000164805.1 of Carlito syrichta. Taxonomy (NCBI): domain Eukaryota; kingdom Metazoa; phylum Chordata; class Mammalia; order Primates; family Tarsiidae; genus Carlito; species Carlito syrichta. The sequence goes on along the minus strand of NW_007254146.1, from coordinate 414,565 downwards.
GTTTTGGAAAGGAGTTGCTGAGTTAAACAAAAATGTTAGTTAACGCACTACCTTTGTTAAATAGCCCCCGGGCGGAGAAGACCCAACAAAAAAGGAAAGGGGGGGGGTGGCGAGGATCTGAACGTGTCTGTGGTGATATAAAGGGTTCCCAACGCTGAAACCTTGTCATGCCTTGTTTCAAACTGAGCTCATCTATAGACCCAGAAGCGCGGTCAAAAGACTGGGGACCTTTTTCCCTTGGGCTGGAGTTGGTCTTGAGCTGGAGAGACACCGGGGAGAGGGAGGTGGGGTATTTATTAGCGAATTGGTGACAGGGGGGCGGGGGAAGGGAGAACAAACAGCTGAAGACTCATCAGCCCGATGGTAAGAGTGTCCTCGGAGTAGATTTGGGAAGTAAAATACGCCGAGGAAAACGTCTAGAAGTGGAAATTACCTTTTGTCTCAATGTTAATTACTTCTTGCCTTCAACACTCAACACCTAACCACCTGGTGTTCCTTTTTGGTGCTCCCCCAGCTCGGCGTTCAATGTCAGGGTCCGAGTGCGCTGGAACGGACTTGGCGCGGCTGGAGTCGCCCTGGAAAGTGTAGCAGAGGATCTAGGGAAAGTTATCGGTGCGGCAGGGAAACCTCTGCTCGTTTCACTTTGGGGGAAATTAAAAAAAAAAAAAAAAAAAGTAGCCCCGCGTTCCGGGAGGGCGGCGGCGGGTTCGCGCAGAGTTTAAGGACGGCGGCATGGGGGTGGGGTCGGGTGGGAGACGGGGTCAAAGGTAGATAGCAAGGGGTCTGCAGAGACCCCAGAGGAGCAGCTGGGTTTCCTGACACTGGGAGCCGAGAAGGAGGGCGAGCGGCCGCGAAGCAGCGGCGCAGCTGGGTCGAGCCGCTCGGATCGCGCTCGTGCCCCGGAGCAGCCCGCAGGCTGGGCTTGGGCTCGCCCGCCTCGCCGCGCCCCTGCCCGCGGCGCCGCGCTCCGCGCCTCCGGCCCGCCCCATGCGGTCCCTCCGCGGCCGCCAGCAGCCCTACTCGCGCGGGCGCGCTCCGAGGCCAAGCCCTGGAGGAAACTCTTGACTCCGCGCTAGTCCCTTTCTGGCCCTTCCCCTCAGCCCATTAACCCGCGACCTCACCCCCAGCCTCTCTTCTTCGGAAAGAGGTGAAAGAAAACGAGAAAGAGATGAGTAAAACCCAAACACACACACACACACACACACACACACACACACACACACACACGAATACTCACCAGCAGAAGGGGGTGCAAAAGTGGGCACCCCCTCCCAAATCCTCTTTTCTCTTGTTTTCTTACTTAGAAGCCAATAACTAGCCCTCCCCCTATAAGACACACACACACACACACACACACACACACACACACACACACACACACTCACACACTGTATTTTCCAAGAAAAGATGGGGGGAGGAGTAGGGAAGAAATAGCCACCAAATTTTTTAAATGGTTTTCCTGATTTGACATTTGCTGTTTTGACATTAATGATATTAATGTTATTGATGATGTTTCAGAGGGGGAAAAAGGCAAAAGAAATAAAGAACTTGAAAACGAAATGATCATCATTTCCCTATTCTTCCATGCCAGAAATAGACCCCTTTCTTCACCTGAGACTGAAACAGACTTATTGTTCTCAGGTGTTTCCTTCATCATACGCATTTACTCGTCTAAAATCGCAGGAAATGGTTTTTCCATCAGTGAACTTGTACATGGAGCCCTCTCCCGCAAAGGGCTTGATCTTTTTCTCATTTGAACCTGAAAGTTTCCCTGCCTTAATTTCCCCTCAGTCTCTTTAAAACCCCCCACTCACCTTCCCCATGCACACACCTCAGATAGTCTTGTTTTGTTCTGTTTTAGCCAAAATTTTTGCTCTCTGGGGTGTTTTTCAGTAAACAGTAACGCTACATAAACACCTATTTCACTTACAAGTCACAGAGAAGTTAAATTTTACCCCCGTGGACATGCATGTTTCTTAAGGCACATGAATAAACCCCACTGAGGTGCAATCAGATACTGCTGGCAAATTGGTGATACAGTCTCTGTGTAAAGGTGGGACTGTACACAAAGTAACTTTAAAATCTTAGACAGCCTTCCACTTTCAGCAGATTCCTTCCCAAAGAAGTTTGAAATCGAATGAAGTCTTTAGAGAGATAGATAATTTTCTTTCTGTTAACATTCAGTAGCCCTGGTTTCTAAAACACTAGTACATGCACCGACTCCAGATTCCTAAGGTGGTGATTTGCTTTTTCCTCTTAATAAAGACCATATCAAGGTGGGTTCCCCTCCCCCCTACCCCCTGTCTCTCCACTCCAAGCCTCTGGACTTCCATTGTAACCTTAGCCAGCTGCTGAAGGCATCCAGCTTTCCTGGGCCTGGGTCTGCTCTTTTGAGGACTATGCTTTTATCCTCCCAAGTGTTTTGTTTGGTTTTTAATCTATTTGCATCAGTCCTAGAATTTTCCAAATATTCTCTGATAACACAAGGTTTTAGGCCAGAAAGATGCATGTTTGTAGCCTTTGTAGTTCCAAGTGCTTGTGCGATAAACCATTCTGTTGGTATTTGGTAGATTTGGTGCTTAAGGCCTAAGACATATTTTTGAGGCAGATCCTGGCGATCCAGAACTTCAAAGGCCTGTCAATTCAAAAGCAGCTGATGCCTCACCTGTCCAGGAAGCTGGACATTGTGTGTATTTCCTGTTTTTTTTAAAACTCTTTTTATTTGTTATTCTTACTTTCTCTCTAAAATTAGTAATTTTGAAAGATTACATAGATGGTGTCTTCTTGTGACCTATGGAGTAGCGGCTTATTAAGATGCTATCTGAGCAGCAATGCACACATATATGTATATATATGTGAATATGGAATATATATATTTCATATTCAGTAGGGGGTATTTAAAAGTATGTCTATTCCTAGTTTTAGTTAATTATCTTTTAATGAAAGTGTCACTCATATTCACATCTGTAATATTGGAAAGAGATAATTAGATTTTCAAATGAGAATCAGCCACCTTAAATTTTGCACCAGAAAATACCAAGTATATTTCATTCTAATGAGATCTGTAGTGAGGTTTTAAAATTCATCATAGTGTGCTTCAAGAAAGATAACTCAACAGACTCGAAAGATGAAAGGTTTTTTCCTAAGTCTGGTTAAAGTTATTACATTGGATTTATGCAATTCTTATAAAATATTCAATAATATTACATAAAGGCTAGAACCGTACCCCCACTATCACCGTTACAACGATCACTTACTGTCATTTGGAAGTTTACTTTGACTAAACTAACCGCTTCCATCTCCCATGGCTTGGGTTTTCTCTGCTGCGAATGCAGGTGAGAGATACGTGTTTAACTGGAGTGCCTGCGGATCCGGAGTTTGAATATTCCTCCTTTGAGATAGGCTGGGTGAGCGGTGTTCGCACACAACCGGGCACCCTTTATTTACATATATCTGCATATTTGCTCAGGCCCTCGCATTTGGCCATTAAAGTGCGTTCATGTGCACAGCAGAATAAACTAGGCAGAGAAAAGCTCTTCATTACCCCAACTCATATTTCTGCATAAAGCTCCCTGGTAAACAAATCTCTGGTCCGCTAATCATTACTTTGCCTCATTAAAATTATTATTATTTTTTAATGGCTCGAATGGTTAAAGGACACTGCTTCGGCTGTATCTGTGTTTTTATTTTCTTCCCCGTCTTGCTGTGTGTGTGTGTGTGTGTGTGTGTGCTTGTGTGTGTGTAGCAGGAAAACAACGCAAAGTCCCAGCAACAGAGACTAGTAGTAATAGAATGAATATTGACACATGCAAAAATAGACTTGATTTTTTAAAATTATTATTATTTTTTAATGGCTCGAATGGTTAAAGGACACTGCTTCGGCTGTATCTGTGTTTTTATTTTCTTCCCCGTCTTGCTGTGTGTGTGTGTGTGTGTGTGTGTGCTTGTGTGTGTGTAGCAGGAAAACAACGCAAAGTCCCAGCAACAGAGACTAGTAGTAATAGAATGAATATTGACACATGCAAAAATAGACTTGATTTTTTAAAATTATTATTATTTTTTAATGGCTCGAATGGTTAAAGGACACTGCTTCGGCTGTATCTGTGTTTTTATTTTCTTCCCCGTCTTGCTGTGTGTGTGTGTGTGTGTGTGTGTGCTTGTGTGTGTGTAGCAGGAAAACAACGCAAAGTCCCAGCAACAGAGACTAGTAGTAATAGAATGAATATTGACACATGCAAAAATAGACTTGATTTTTTAAAATTATTATTATTTTTTAATGGCTCGAATGGTTAAAGGACACTGCTTCGGCTGTATCTGTGTTTTTATTTTCTTCCCCGTCTTGCTGTGTGTGTGTGTGTGTGTGTGTGTGCTTGTGTGTGTGTAGCAGGAAAACAACGCAAAGTCCCAGCAACAGAGACTAGTAGTAATAGAATGAATATTGACACATGCAAAAATAGACTTGATTTTTTAAAATTATTATTATTTTTTAATGGCTCGAATGGTTAAAGGACACTGCTTCGGCTGTATCTGTGTTTTTATTTTCTTCCCCGTCTTGCTGTGTGTGTGTGTGTGTGTGTGTGTGCTTGTGTGTGTGTAGCAGGAAAACAACGCAAAGTCCCAGCAACAGAGACTAGTAGTAATAGAATGAATATTGACACATGCAAAAATAGACTTGATTTTTTAAAATTATTATTATTTTTTAATGGCTCGAATGGTTAAAGGACACTGCTTCGGCTGTATCTGTGTTTTTATTTTCTTCCCCGTCTTGCTGTGTGTGTGTGTGTGTGTGTGTGTGCTTGTGTGTGTGTAGCAGGAAAACAACGCAAAGTCCCAGCAACAGAGACTAGTAGTAATAGAATGAATATTGACACATGCAAAAATAGACTTGATTTTTTAAAATTATTATTATTTTTTAATGGCTCGAATGGTTAAAGGACACTGCTTCGGCTGTATCTGTGTTTTTATTTTCTTCCCCGTCTTGCTGTGTGTGTGTGTGTGTGTGTGTGTCTAATGAAGTTTGGGAGTCGCGCGCAGGGGCGCGTGGGGTGCGAGCCCCGGAGGTCCCCATCCTCTGTCCTCTCCGCGGTCGCCGCGTCCGGGGCTCCAGCCGCAGCGCTCGGAGCCTTGGAAGCCGCGAGGCTCCCGGGCTGCTCTGAGTCCGGGCTGCGCGTCATTTGCAGTCTGGGGAATGTTGATCACCTCACTAATTACACCTCTCTCTCCCCCCTCTCCCTCTCCCTCTCCCTCGCTCTCCTCTCTCATTCCCAGAGTGCATATCGGGAATAGACACACAAAGACATGCGCACTCAACTTAATCAGCCATTTTTTTAAACAGGGCTAAAACGATAATAATTAGCAGAATAAAGACATATCGGATTTTCATTTCCTTTCCTCCTTTTCCCAACCCCTTCACAACCAAACAGCGAGACCGCGGTCGGCACATGCTTTAACTCCTCCCGGACCCCCGAGGACCGCTCCATGCTCCCCACTTTCTGCTCCAGCGTTTTTATTTTCACCCAATAAAGTTCGAGGATTATTTTTTTATTTTTTTTTAAATTTTTTTTTAATGAACCCTCTCGTTTTACTTGGATGTGATCAGCTGTAAGTAAAATAAAAGCAAAACAAAAAAGAGGCGAAGATCGAGCAGGAACTGCAGGGGAAATGGAAAGTAAGTTTTTTCTTTAACTTTTATTGAGTAGTTTGTGTTAAATTTAGGTCGAGTATCGATTATCTTTCCAGCCTGATCTTGCACAATCTTTGATATTTCGCTCCCTCTCTCTCCCTCTCCCTCTCCGCCTCTCTCCCTCTCTGCCCCTCGCTCGCTCGCTCCCGCTCGCTCTCGCACACATCCCCTCATCCCGACCATCTCTTCCGCTCTGCCCCCCTTCTCTATCTCTTTCCCCTTTTCTTGGCTCAAGAATTTGCTCCACTGAGGGAGGGAGGGGGCACGGAGGGACCTGATTTTCCACTTTCTTTGGGGGGCTGCGTTTTGGGGGATTTAACTTTTGGATTCAGTGGCGGATCCTCCACGTTCGGCCGGGCAGTTTTCTCCCCTTTTGCCTGTCTTTTCGGGTCCTGCCTGCACCGCGAGCCCGGGGCATTCTCGGGGCCGGGGAAAGCTGTCAGCTCCGCAGCGGCGCGGGCACTGCCAGGGGTTCCCGCCCGCCCCGCGCCCCTGCACCCCGGTCGGGATGGCTCTTCCTCCGCACGCATCCTCCCAAAGTTTGGACGTCGGTCGGTGGGGCGTGGAGCCCCCTCTCCCTGCGCTTTCCCCGCTTTCCCGTCCCTCCCCCACCTTATTCAGCCTGGTGTTTCTTCCTCCTTTTACCCCCCCCCCTTCTCAAGTTCCCCGAAGGGCGCTCAGTGCGCGGGGCTGGCGGAGGCCCGGGGGCTCGCGCGCCCTGGGGAGGTGGTTGCGAGAGGCCGGGGCGAGCGCCGGGGCTGGGGCTGCAGGTAGACACCAGCCGCCGGAGCGGGCACGGCCTCGGGCTGCTCTCCGCGGCGCGGGCGCCGGCGGACGGCAGGCGGGTCCGTTAGGAGGCGGGATCGCCCGGCCTCCGGGCCGCGGACCCGGGAGGCGGCGGCAGCTTGCTCCGGGCGCGTTCGCCGCCGGGCGGGCGTTCGACTCGAGGATAGACGCCCGCGGCTGGGGGTCAAGAATCTTTTCCTTTCTTTCTGGCAGAGGGCAAGGGGTGTGTGTGAATATGTGTGCGTGTGTGTGTGTGTGTGTGTGTGTGTGTGTGTGTGTGTGTGTGTGTGTGTGTGGAGGGGCTGTGGCCGGCTTTGAGAACTGATTCATTCTCCGCCCCCCCGAAAAGGGTTCCATGTCTACAAATGAACTTCACCTTCTCCGCTTCTCCCGGCATCAAGTGCGCCTTCTGGCCACGAGCAGCTAAGGGAAAGGGGACTGGAATGCGCCGGGTCTCTCCTTCCTTCTACTTCTATCCACTCCCCCACCGCCTTTTTTTCTGCTCTTCTCTACCAGAATAATAATAATAATAATAAAAATTTATCAGGGAATGGTATAAAGTTTCTTTGCCGATGCCCAAGTTACAGAAGGTTCCCTATCCTGCCCCACTTCCCCCCAGAAGACGGTGCACTGGTTTGTATTTCTTTTGTTACCTGTGATCCGGGCGGGGGTCTCCTTTCGGCCGCTCGGGCTGGGGTCCGGCCCAGAGAGGAGGGTTCCGCAGGCTCCTTTGGCCGCGACTCCTCACTTCCGCGCGGTTCTGGTGAGGTTTTAGCTACCGTTCGGTGAGACACCCTCCTTGTAGGTACCAAAGGTTCAGATCACAAACACGGACATCCCCCCCCCAACCCCGACCCTTACACACACACAGACACACTCACACTCAACACATACACACACATTCTCCCTCCTCCCCCCCCACCTCTGGCCCCCACCTTGCCTTTCCCCTCCCCCCCTCCAAAAAAAAGCACACACACAACAACAACACCCCCACCCTAAACCAAACAAAAACCCAAAGACAAGTTCACTGGCAGAAGATGGTGGATTGACACTGACTCAGACAGAGGCAGGTTCACCAGGAAATCTGGCCGTCCCGATTTCTGACAGTTGCATTTCCTCTCCTTGAGTCCTCCCCCCCCCCCTTTTTTTTTTATTAACTCTGTTCCATGTTTAATCAAGGATCATGTAGATGGCAAAAGGAGAGACAGAGAGGAGAGAGGAAGAGAGTGGGAGAGTGAGAGTGAGAGAGAGAGAGAGCGAGAGAAGAGACAAGAGACAGAAGGTTTTTTTTTTTTTTTTTTTTTTTTTTTTTATTGTGTTCTCCTGGATTTTCAGTGGCTTGATCCCTATAAACGTGGAGTGGTTAAAGCTCATATGTAGTATTATATTTTTAGTTGGGTGGATGGATGGAAGAGTGAGGGAGAGGCTGCGGCTGCCGCTGCCTTTTCAGGTGTTGCTTAGATTAAGGCTGAGACTTGGCTGCGATTGGGACGCGACAGTGACACGGGCATCGATCGCTTCCATTGAGAGCAATGCAAAAACACAGCCCGGGTATGTAACACTCTCGGTGCCATCAACACTTGTTTTACTTTATATTTACTGGCAAAACTGACAGAGCAAGCTCAGATTTTCTTTCTTTCTCTCTCTTTTTTCTCTTGCTTCTTTGCTAACTGAAGAATAAAAACAATTGTGTAGAGAAATTGTTGGAAAGGATGGTTAAATAAAACAGAAAGGAGATATTTAAGATTATTTCACTACTTCTGTGAACGATTGTATTTTGGAGTTTTCCTTCTCCACTGAGGAGCATATTAAAGAGAATGACGGTTTTCTGTTTTTCCTGCCTCATCTTTAAAAAAAAAATCCTTAAGGGAATATTTGATAGTTTTCAAGGTTTGTGGTTTCCATCAGCAGGAAGGCACACAAAAATAAAAGATGGCTAGCCAGCTGTTTTAACCTCTGGCACCTGGCTTCAGTGTGGGGATAATAAGGTTTATACAGTTATTTTTTAATGGTTTTAATATTTATGGTATTAACTGAGAAGAACATCACCGTTTATGTATTCAATAGTTGGTTGCTTTTGGATTAAAAAAGTAAACTCATATTCAAGTGTTTTCATGTTTAGGCAATGAAGATAGAGTCAATGAGATATAGAGGAAATACCATAAATCTGAAAAGTGAAATGTACCCAAGGAACAAAGAAAGGTCAGGTAAACCAGCTGTGTAAGTCAAAGCAATAGCACCAACTGTGGGGTTAGACGAGGATAGGACTCTGGGTCTATGAAGTGAAAGTTGCTACTTAAAGTTAAAAATGAGGCAAACATGTTTAGCTCTTTTGTAATCTTTTGCAGTTTTTAGCAGATGAGCCCAAATCTGCCCATTAATTTTGAGCTAGTTGGATTATTTTAAAAGATGCTTCACCAGCAAAGGAAAACATAAAGGAGGCTGAGAAAATCACTGTTTAATATTGCAGAATTTACTGCTTCCATTCTGACCATGAGCCTAAATTTACACAATGAAATTTGATTATCTCTAATAACAATATTAGATCCTGCACTGGATGGATGAGAATTGAGGTGGTTTTGTTGATTGCAAGGGTTTAATGTTGCATTTCAGAATCTGATGTGGTTTGGCCTCCCTTCCATTAACTGGAAAACCCCTGAGGTTTTACAATTATTTCTTAAAGATAATACATTTAAGATTGCATTGGTAGGCTGAAGAAAAGTCATAAAGGCAAGAAGGGAAGCCCTTAATAACTCTTGAGATTCAGACATGTTCAGCAGTTAGATTGGCTCTGACTTCACCAAGGGTCGACAATGTGTCATTTCCACGAAGCCAAATTGCCCTCTGCCTATATGATATTAATGTGCAAATCAATATTTCAGGGATTAAATTTCCCTTCTTCATTTTTTATGGTTTCTACCTCAATAAGTCTCAAGTCTATTAGAAGAGGCTGGATGATTTAAAATCTTTCACTGCAGAATGGCTTGTCGTAGTCTTGTTTCACAGACCATTTTAGGATTTTCGTTATAAAGACTAAAGGCATCCTAAAGAAGTTGTGAGGCAGTGTAGAGCCAAGCTCAATAGAGTAAAGCCCTTGTTCGATTAAAAGCTAAAAGGTATTGAAAATATAATATATATGTTTATGTAATATATATATATTCTCCTGCTTTAAAAATATTATGTTAATCACCTATTGATTTATTTCAAAATCAATTAAGGCGCCTTTCTTATTAGTGACTTGTTCAGCATTCTTGAGGACTGTGTTAATTTTCTTAAAGAGTATGCATGAGTTAGCTTGGTGTGAAAGTATTAGGGGTAAGAGGACTTTCATTTAGCAATATTATCCTACGAAATGTTTTTAGACACCATTGTCTGTGAAAGTATTAATCAAGAGGTGTCTTTGCATACATTGTTGTCATGGCTATCATTGTATTTTGTGGCTGAATGACTTAGCTGATATCTGTTAAATAAGGCCTTCTTCAGAACCTTTTATGTTTTGTTTCTAGCACCTAGTAGGTACAAGGTTTCCTTTTACCCTCTTAGAGAAACAAATATAAAAGAAAATATATGATTTGTTTAGAAATAATAACAAATCAGAAATTTGGAGGTGGTGTCAAAATAAAAGATTGTGACTTTATCACATAATCTTGGGAAGGCCTACTGTCTATCATTTAGTGGTGTTTTATAGTCTTAAACCATCTGGACCAAGTTCCGCACAGCTGCACGAATTTCATATGTGATAGAACATTTTTTCCATTCAGTGTGAAATGTTCCTTCCTAAAAAACGTACACCAGACTCGCTTAATTTAGTCTGTTAAAAGAAATACACATGAAAAAGGACAAAAGGCTCTTTAATCTCTGCAAGCTGTTTGTTTTTCTTCAAGATTCCTGTCTGTTTGGGTTTGAAAAGTCATGTTTATTGAGGAGATGACTCTGAGGTGTGACATTAAAATAATATATGATTTTTGGACTGGTGGCCACACTCCTGCTTAATTTGCAGAACTACTTTTTATGCCTGTCAAAACACAGAGTTAATCTATCCTTATTTACAATTAATCTCAATAAAATTAATCTTAACTATGCTTTATTCAGTGGCTTAAAATATCTAATTATATTCAATTAACTGCTGTCATAGTAATTAACATTGCTTAATTGCCTCTGCATATATTTATGTAAAGCTCATTAGGTGCTGCTGACTCCTTTTCCCTTTCCTACTTGCTATTTTTGCTGTTGTCAAACCATGTTCATCTTCCAAGGTTCGACAATGTCAATGAGAACAAATTCTTTCTTAACATTTTCTTGAAATGAATGTTACTGCTTTCCTTTGAGAAGATACTCCTTATGAGTCTTTAAAGACTAATCCATGCCCCTCTTCATTTTCTTTTTTCCTGATCTCTAGCAAAATATTTTCTGTCATTGTTGCTGGAAATATGAGAAGCCAGGTTAAGCTTTGTGTTTGTAAATGAGGAGTCTTTCAGTATCTGCCTACAGACTGTACCCACAGGCAGACTTCCCCCTCCCCAAGACCATTCTAAGGGTTAAAGACTTGGCCAAGGTTCAAACTGAGAAGCGCCCAGGGAAAGTGCATGTGAATATGTACAAGTTTCATGTAATTAGTGCTTAATTATATTAACATATGCAAATTGTCAACTTAGGAGCTTGTTGAGCTGGCAAAGATCAGCTAGGCACAATTGCTGTATTGTTCTGAAACAATAATGGATTTCAAGTTGGATTGTGGAAACACATAACTAGCTATCTAATTTAACTCATACCACGGTGAAATTTCATTAGTCTCCATGGAGACTGGTTTAATTGTGCTGACTAATGTTCTGAGCTGCAGAATGCCCTAAAAAGAAAGCGTTGTTTGCCTAATCCACCTTACAATGACACTTGTTTGTACATGTTTCCCTTGTGTGAGAATTTGCATATGCAAATAAATAGTTTCTCTGCCCCATTTGTCATGGCTGCTCATTACCCATGAAGAGGACATTGTTACTAGGCTGTTACTGAGTCTCCCAAGACAGGATAGTGTCAACCAGTCCAGCTACATTCTTTCATAATTTGTTTCTGATTAATAGACCAGAGTGAGTCTCATTCTCTTTGGGCATCTGTAAAGAGAAGGTCAGTTCTGTCACAGAAAAGAGTTTCTGCAGTAACTGAAGGACTTTTTCTTATTATTATTCTCTCTTTTCCACCCATTGGTTAACATAATCATATTTAAAATAATGTACTTTTGTTCTAAGAATACCTCTACTAATAATCTCTAGTTTCCTAAAGCAAAAAGATAGGAAAAGAAAAGAGATTCTGTTAGTGGAATATTAATCCTGTTTTTGACAGAAAGGTAAACTGATATAATTGCTTTTCAGTTGAAGGAATGGGGGTTTATACAAGTGTGAAAGCATCGGAAAAGGATTAGCATTTTTTTGCATAATGAAAAGCTCTGTTGAATAGGGCCCTGAATGGCTGACTGAATGACTAAGATGAAAGGAAGATGAAAATGCAGGCTTCTCTTTCTTTATGTCTATGCTCTGCTCTCTCCAAAGTTATGTTTGTCCAAGACTTGAGAAAACAAGCAGAAGCTCAGATTTCAGCAACTTTATAAGATGCCTTGAGTTTTCATCATCACTGGAAAGTGATGTGTATGACAATAGTGCAGCTGGAAGATGATCAACAGAGGTTTGTATGTAGAAGAGTTTTCAGAAACATGCCAGGCTAGCCAAATATTGATTCTTGGGTATCAAGAGTTTCCAGCACTTTGCTGGCAAAAAACAAATTATTTTAGAAGAGGCCAGTAGAGTGGATGGATATTTAATTCAGTTAATGATGGAATATGTAGTGTCTGTTTCTTTCTCTTTTTTAAACTTCATCATCCATAAATAACTGTCTCGACTGATAGAACACTTCACTTGGGAGAGTGTTGTGTATTCTGACTTTTGGCAATGTTAAGTGTTTTAAGTGGCATATCAGCTTTTGCAGCTGGGAGGGGATAGAAGAGGATACAGAGTTATTTTCTTAGAATTCAATTCATAAAGTTCTGGATGCAGTCTTCATGTTGCTTTGTAGGTGTGTTATGTATTCTATTTAGAGAGGAGTCTTTAAAAAAAAAAGTCTAAGTGTCATGTGTTCACTCTTGGAAACATTTACAGTAGTAGCATTTTCCCTTGTCACTAGTTAGAGCTGTAAGTGGTTATCAGTTGGCAGTGTGATCAGGGCTCTTAATGATGTTTCTTCAACCATAATTAGTGCAGATAAAATACCATAAGTGTTAAGACTCTTACAAAGGTGGGAACTGGTTCTTTTGTATGTATGTAAATCAAATGTAGTGTAGATAATTTATATGTATACATTAAACAAGCTCTTTCCAGTTTGAGGTCACCAGGAATGATCCATTAATGACTGCCCCAGAGCAGGACTGAAAATTCCACCATATATTAACCTAACTTGTTTGTTGCTAGATGGTAGAACTTCCGTTTGCTTCATCACTTTAGTATTCTGTTGTTGAGGTACTACTATTAAGATGCCTAGATGGAAACTTGGGAAATCAGAAGTGTTTTCTTATAATTTGAAGTGTAAGGGTTGCCTCTTGAATACAGCATATTGTAAAGGAAAACTGTTTGATCTTTGTTATATGGTCTCAAAAATTCTTTACTGGAGTCCTTTTTAAAATTTGTCAAGAAATTCTGGATTGTTTCAGAAACTTTTATGGTTAACTTTATGATATGCTTGAAAAAAGTCTTAAAAGAACAAAAAAATCCACATGGAGGCTATTCTTTTACATGCAGAAGGGCTTATTAAGGTATTTCCATAAGAAAATGTGCTAATTTAAAAAATAAATTCATTTATATTTTAAGACATTGTTAACCAGGCACCATGTGTTGTAACTGGCAGTTTTCCAGCCACCATGGGAGTGGATCACACATGGGTTAATAGTAGCTTATGTGATGTCTGCATTCTTAGGAAATGGGCAAAAGCCCAGGGTATTCTGATATCAAGATTTGAGGAATCAGACAGAAAGCAGAATATATGTTTATATGTGAACAGATGGACACATGTGAGAACTAAAAGTGCACAATTTCTCTTGGCACTTGTTTTAGTTATCCCTGATGATATAACCAAGATCTTAGTGAACTCACAGTCTTTGATGGCTAAGGACGAAATGGGCTTTTAATGAGGGCTCAATGGCATTATTTTCTTGCATGAGGATTGTGCCCCTTGTGATCTTGCTGGATTTGATGTTCTGTTAATTCCCTAGTTTTAGAGGTTCACAAGTTGCCTTGAAAGTTTGATATGGTTTCACATTTGACATACAATCCTCAGTCCAGGAATGGCTGCCTGCTCTCTACTCTCTTCTTCTTTTAAAGGTTTGTGAGTGAAACAAAATATTTGCCACTTTAAGGCACTTTTGAATGTATGTGCTCAACTTAAAAATGGTTTGGAAACTAAAAGTCAGATTTAGTAAACAGCTTATCTCTAGCAAAGTTAGCCACTTTAACATTCTAGACATTTTTAACAATTAACAAATGCAATATAGGAACTCAGGCAAAAATGACTTAGTTAATATATCAAAATACCCTGATGGTACAAGACAAGTTGTGAGTAGGCATTTTGGTCACCCAGATCAGGGGGTCACACATCATATATTCCGATGATAGATCATCTCTAATGTTCGCCTGTCCTGAGGAGGCAACAGTATTCAGATGATAATTACACAATGTTTATATGTACCATTGTATTCTAGCTATAAACACAGAAAGTATTCTGCAAATATTTACTCAGATCTAAGTAATTATAACCAGGAAAATTTGACTTTTGGGTTAAAATATGCATTTTATAACTATCCATAAAATTATTTTCCTTCACTGTAAAGAAGAAAGGAAATCCCTAGCTTTAACAATGTTAGAATACAAAAACATATGAGTTGATGTATGCACATGGTTGCATTGTTACAAATAAAATAAAACATAACTTTTTAAGAGAGAAGTTTTTGGAGAATATTAAAATGTTTCTATTTGGAAAGATAAATTGAAGAAGCCCAGTCACTGTTATATTTCTCAAGGTATCTTCATTAAACTGGAAATACTTTATTAATGTGGATGCTCCAAAATACAATTATTATTAGTTTTTTATTTAAAAAATAAATTTAGCAATAATGCAATTAATACTTAAGATTTATTGAGTCCACTAATTGAAAATTAGAATGAATAATCTCTTTTGGTTTAGTCGATACAACTGTGTTTCATCTTCCTTGACACACTCCCATTCACTAGAAGTGTATACAGACAGAAGACACACACACACACACACACACACACACACACACACACACACACCCTTATCCTCTTTCCATGCTGATGCCTCTCTTTCCTCTGTAGATGCATTCATAGTGGTAGTCAGTGAAATTTTCTCTCTATAGACTAAATTTCTTTTGTTTTCTAAGAATTAGCCAACACAACTTCCACAGAAGAGAGCAGGTGGGAGGTAAGGAAACTAGAAACTATCAAACTGCTGCAGCCCAGGAATAGCCTTAGAGTCATTCAGTCCGACCAGCTCATTTTTAAAATATGGGATATTGAATTAAGGAGAAGTTTTCATTGAGTTACCCAGTAAGATAGGAGAATATGAAGACAAAAACCCAGGATTCTAACTTTAGGACCAATGGTTAATCAACTATATTGACCATTTGTTCAGTTTGTTGCATGTATGAACATGAAGGTGTGGGAATGGTGAAGAGAAGAAATGGGAAATGTACAATGGTAATCCTATAGTAGTATTACCTTTTGTGAGAGAGTGAGTTGTCTGTTACTGAAAAGAGCCAAGTAGGATCTGGATCGCCTTTTATCACTGAGAGTGCTAAACATATTTTTGCATAAGTAGGAGGTTAGACTAAGTGCTGTAAATGACCAAGAAGAGTCTATGATTCATAAAAATACTGATGATCTCGCTGACTTAAAATGTATTCTTAATAATCATCAACACAGTGTAAACAAAAAGAAGTTTCCATCCTGTGTAAGGCAAGTATACGAAGACAATGCTGTGATGTTTTGCAGACAGCATAGTGTTCAGAAAGAAGGACACTTTGTTAAGGCCAGGCATTATATTGATTTTGTTCATTTTGGCTTTCTTTTCCTTTTTCTTTTAGTTTGTGTATTTTAACTTAAATTTTATATATTTAAAAATATACTCCTGGTTTTTTTTTGGCCACCCAATACCCAAGAGGAATCTTAGAGCTCTATAAGACAATCGAGTTAAATTTTTGTTATGGGTGACCTTATCCAAGTTATTTAATGTTTCTGAGCCTCGGTTTTCTCATCTGTGTATCAAGAATGTTGTAACAATTACATTAAAGTACTGTAAACATTAAAATAAGTAAATGTGACAGGACATGATACCTAATTCCTATGTCTCCCCCACTCTCCCCCCCCCCATAGCTGGTTTTAATATAATGATCAACTAAAGAGCAATTAATAATTTTTTTTAGTAGTTTCCCATCTCCTACAAGAAAATGAGATAAGAATTAAGCAATGGATGTGTCTAAGAGATGGAGGGAAGGAGTAGTATCCTTCTTATTGACATCTAGGTTGGTATCTAGCTTGATAGGTGGATACTCCTCCTTATGATTATCTGCCACTCTGGGTCTTTTTTATTTTTATTTTTCATTTTTTTTTTGAGTTGGATTCTTACTCTGTCACTCATACTGGAGTGTAGTGGCCACTCCCCGGCCGCTGCAGCCTCAACCTGTTGGGCTCCGGTGATTCTTCCACCTCAGCCTTCCAAGTAGCTGGAACTACAGGTACGCGCTACCACGCCTGGCTAATTTTTGATTTATTGTAGAGA
>NW_007254146.1:386651-397986 GCF_000164805.1 Carlito syrichta | reverse complement strand
CTGGGTGGCTGAGGTGAGTGGATTGCCTGAGCCCGCGGGTTCGAGACCCGCCTGGGCAACTTGATGAGACTTCATCTCTACAGTAAATCAAAAAATTAGCCGGGCGTGGTAGCACATACCTGTAGTTCCAGCTACTTGGAAAGCTGAGGCGGAAGGATCGTCGAAGCCCAGCAGGTCGAGGCTGCGGTGGCCGGGAGAGGCCACTGTACTCCAGTCTGGGTGACAGAGTGAGACTCCAACTCAAAACAAAAAAAGAAGCAAATTAGGATAGAAACAGTTTTTAATAATTCAGACATTGGTCCATCCCTACAAACTCTAGATTCCAGACTGTCATTAAATACAAAAATAGAAGAGATCGCAATGCTTATTTCAGGCTTGAAGTTGACTCAGGCTGCTTGAAAGCTTCTGAATTAGAGGATTTTTCAATACTGGATTAGATGTCATAGAAATATCTTGCTATATGCTTGGTATTAATAATATTTTGGTATGCCACGAAAGGAGTATAAATACTGTTACATGGTATCCTGTTGACCAAAATTTGAATCAACCTAGAGAAGAGATCCAGCTACTACTACTCAATAATGTTATTGAAACTTTAAATTTTCTTAGGATATTTTATAACCAGGTTAGAGTGTCCACCTGATTTATCTCTTGGAGGAGATAACAGTCTTTTATCTTTTCCAATTCAAAGATGATAAAATTCATGATAAGTGCTAATAAATATAAATACAATTTTTAGGACCATCTAGGAATTAAAGTCTAGTTCTGAGTTTATTTGGATCTTTTTATTCTTAATGTTTTCGTTATGATAATGTAAGATACTTAAAATTATCAATTATATTTTTATGGAAAATCTAACTATATTTGAATTGTAATTTCCCAGTTTCATGCTTGTTTTTTGCTTAATATTTATGTTTGGTTCATATTATTTGTTAGGTGTTTCTTAAAAATAAAAATATGTGTATGGCCTATGTTCTGGTCACTTATAAGAGGCCCAGGACTTGTCAGTCTATTTGAAGCACAATGATTTAAGGCTAAGCATTTTTGAATATTGATCAGGGTAAGGATTTACTTAATTTAAAAAAATGGTTGTCATCTTAGCATTTTTCATGATGCTTGTTTAAGTGTTTCTTCAAGTAACTGCAGTCTTCTTGCGGGTAGCACCCACATCTGTTTAAACACAGTATCCACAGTGACAGATATGTTATTGGCAAATCTTTTATGCTTACTAATACCTGTTGAATAAATAAGTGAATGATAATTAAAAACATAAGTAGAAAACCTCAGTATTACAGAATCTGCCTTTCTTTTTGAAATATACCACCATAAAGGCAGCTGGACCTATCTTGGAAAATTCTACAGAGAAAACTATCTTACAGTGCAATCTAAATGGGTTTTTATATTAGAACCATAGATTGCTGCAGTTGAAAGGGATATAGTACAATCCCCTCGTTTAACCAATACAGCAACTGTAGCTCATGGAAATTTCTGGGAAACATCACATAACTACAGAGTGCAATTGATGAGATCTAATGTGTGTGTGTGTGTGTGTGTGTGTGTGTGTGTGTGTGTGTGTGTGTGTGTGTGATTGTTTTCCAAGCAAAGGAAGTTTTTCATTGTTGCTAGAGGTTCTAGGATGACTAGGACAGGCCGGCTGCTCTAAAATTGTAAAAGTAAGCTGTTAGAGATAGGACAAAAATTGCCTGAGAGGTGAAAACTCTCAGGAAAAATGGGGTGGGTCATTTAGTTCTTGAAATCAAGCAGGGTGCAGATTAGGAATCATTATGGTTTGCCAGAAGTTGCTTGTCCTAGAAGCCTGTTTAAGTGCTCACTGTCAACAAGGAAATCATGGGCAGCACTTAAAGTGGCTCACCTCTGATTTATTCATAAACCTCACACGAGCACTTGGCTTTGTTCTTGCTCTACTAAGGGGGACTGATGCCAATAAGAATGGGGAATAAAGAGCTCCTTGCATGGTCCAAGAGTGAATAGCACTTTACCTCAAAGCCTGACCTCCTTTCTAGAGGTCTGTTATGCTAGAGTTGACTGATTGGCTGTGTGTCCTCAGATGAATTGAGAGAAGAGGTTATAACAAGTATCTACTCTGTAAACTCTATAGTGTACATAACAAGAACTATGTAACTGGAACTTGGATTCTAACTTAATCTAAAGGTTGTGGTATTTATGCTAAATAGAAAGACTTCCCTCTTCAAAGAGCTTGAAGAGTTTTACATTTAATAATAGTTGGGGAAAATATTGCGCCTAGCTAATTGAAGAATACAATGATCTTGAAGTAGAATTTGTTTTCATGACCCCTTACTCAAGTGAATCTGAATGATTTAATAACATAGGAAATAAAGGGTTTGAGAATAAAACAGGTACTACACTGGGATAAAAACGAAGAAATGGGTTGACTTGCCAATTGATTAGCCATGTTGATCTGAGAAGCTTCGTTTGCTTCATTACACAAATTATGCTCCTGCTGCCCATGTTGAAGGAAACTTTAAGAAACAGTCAGCTGACTGGTTTGCACTGGGGCAGAGGTTGAGTAGAGTTACTTAAATCCCCAGAGTAATATTTAGTTAATGCTAGTCTTTTCTCTTTTTCTACGTCCCACCCCACCACCCCCCATCCTGTCCACTCTGACTTTCTTTTGATGAAGCTGGTCTCTTATTACCTACAGTGCATATATTTACAATAAAAATTCTCAATTTTTTCACAACATATTGCATGAACCAGAAGAGCCATATTTAGGAGATGGTGATGAGAGTTAATGATATATCTTCAGATAAAGTCATCCTTCCATGCAATCACATCAGAGTCATCAGCTCATTTGTCATGGCTGAAGCAAAAATGTCAGGACCAATGAGTGTATGAGTGCTGAAGGGGGCGAAAGGGCTTTTGGAGAGAGAGACATTTTTGTGCTGGGAGTTGGCCATGGCTTAGATTTAGCTCCAGGGAAATGTTGGGATTAGTCAACACTGTGTACAGATCCCTAACATAACAGAATTCGTTGGGAAAATGGAGAAGTGGGTGTCATGAGGATGGGCACATTTCTGGAGACATTGTCTAGAAACTATGGAAAAAATGAGATGATTCATAAAAATTAATTTAAGGGATATGTTGTATGTAGGTTCAGTGATTTCAAGATTTAAGTCATAATTTTGAATGGCATCAAGGCAGGACCTACATAATGCACACTACACATATATGTGTATGGCCTCTGTCTTAAATTTAGCCACATTAAAAAAAAATTCAATCTTGACATCCATTTAAAACTGTCCAGAAAGAGAATATTTGAGTACGCAGCAACATTCAGGCATAAAGCTCTTTTGCCATGATAGTAGAGTGGAAGTTAACATTTAATCTAAATAACAATTATGGTGAAATACTTGTTTCCTTGTGAATTTATACAAAACCAAGAAGCTAAACTTTCTTTACACTTCCTTCCTTCTGAAACTTTAATTGAAAAGTAACTTATTTTCTTTAGCTACAGAAGTTCTTATCTTTGATAGACCAATACTAGCAGATTTATTTCATTTTGAGTCAAGTTAACTGTTCTCTTTCAGATAATGTACCCATACAATCTTTTCTTGTTTAATTCTATTGATTTACAGTGTTAAAGTGAAATAATCTGATACCTGTTTCCTGCCCTTTGAGTATTTGTCGTCAAAGAGGCTGATTAGTTTTTTCCCCCAGCTCTTTAACTGTTTTAAATGTATAATTATCATTGCATGTCATTTGATAGCTGCACTAATTGCTGCCAACTATTGTCTGTTTGCACTTAATGCTGAAACCTGATCAACATCCTGCTTTGGTTGATGTTTGGTGGTAAACTTTAATTAACTCTTATTGCATTGAAGAAGAGTTCAAGCTTGGTGCTAACTAATCATTTACCTTCATTATGTCCTGACAGCTCCACTTGTTCTTGTTCCTAATAGATACACCAGTCAGTAAATAAACCTGCAAACCTCATGCCTTGTAGTTGCTCCACACTGATATTTTGCTACTTAAAGTATAAGATAATTGGGTCCAGATAATTATTTAGTTAGTTTAGTATCTCTAGTTCTGTAGACACTAATCTTAAATTGCTTCTTTCATGCTGGACAATTTCATTTTAATAGAAACTGTAGATTTGAGATAACATTATTCCTTCAACATGGTTCCTCTGAACATGCATCTTTTGAATCAATACAATTAAGCTTGTCTCCTGTTGGAATTCTTGTAATTATTTTTCCTGAAATACTTTTCCTGTAATGATATTGAAGTTAAAGTAATCAGGTTACCAGCAGATCATGTAAAATTCAACTCAAAATAGCTGGCTGCTTGATTTTAATTTGTCTGACATCAAGTTTGTTTGAAAAGGGATAATATGTGGGTAAATCAAGGAGCTTATAATTATGGTTGACATTTGTTTGTTTATAATGAAATCTAATTAAAGTTCATACATATAAAACACAAAAGCTAATTACTGAATTGTTCACTTCACTGATGGGCAGCAGTTGAATTAATTTTCAGGTCCAAAAAAAAAAAAAAAAGAACCAAATAAAAATTCCCAAACAAAAGACTCTTCATGATAGAAATAAAATGACTAACTAATCTTAGTGATCAAACATAAATTTGCCAATATTTCATCCAGAAGAAAACTTGGCATTCCACTTATGTTCTCTATTATGCTAGTCCTAATGTGGTTTTTAATATAAAGTGATTTAAAATATTTACATGAGATGTAAAAGAGACTTGTATTTGGTAGTTCTAAGAGTGTAAGAGGCACTTAGTAATAGTTTAAAGAATTAGATATATAACTTTCTTCATTGAAACTATTTGAAATTATTGAAATCATTGCTCAGGAAATAGGAATGTTTGCTGGAATACTTGACCTGTGGTGGCTTTGGTCTGCAAGAAACGACTTATACTATTACCCTCATTGGTGGGAATCATGAAATACAAATAATTATATAATTGTTTTCTCTTTGGAATATTCAGTTGTCAGGAGTTCAGTAATTAATCTTATATATGAACTGACAAAGAAGGAAAAGATACAGATGTATGTTAAAATGCATTGTCTTCACATTGTATATAAAATAAATATGTGCGTGCAGTGGTTTTTACTAGCCTGGTAAATCTCTTTTTAAAAGTCAAATATTCTATAGTTATACATAACTTAATAAAACCAATTAAGATTAATTTTTAAGTGCTTCTATGTAATAACTTAAAAGTATTATCCACAAAACCTTCTTAGATTGTGTGTATGCTAGAGAGATTAGTCAATTACATTTTAAGACTAGCAATATGGACATATGAAAAACATGGCAACTATGATTTATACACTCCCCCAAATTATTGATACAGTTCTTGTTTTTCCAAGGAAAAATAAAGGGTTCCATGTTAGAGTTTCATATTCAGCAATGTTATTTACTTAAATGTTCAAATATGGTAGAAATTGAGGGAGAGGAGTCTGTGAAGGGAAGATAACTGTGTCCATTATCGAGATGCTTATAATTTACACAACTTTTTTGTATTTTCACAGAGTATGTTTATATGCATTTTAATATTTATTATTTATTTATAGATTAATATTGATTATACTGATTGATTTATAGATTCATATTTATTTAAGGAAGAAAAATTTAAAGGATCGTATAGTCATTTAACTACTTTGCGTAGGTATGACAAAGGGAGGATAATTAACACTAAGTATGGCTAGGTCACTGGCATTTGGAAGTAACTTTTCGAGAAAGAAAGCAAAAAAATAGTCAGTACATTCTCTCACTATTGGCAAACAACAGCTTTCTAGTAATACTTTAGCTGATTAGTACATCCTTAACCTTTAATGAAGCAATCACTACAGAGCCCCAATGTCAGCTGGAATACTAGCAAAACAGCATCAAAGAAGGAATCAGAAAGAGGCACTGAACATAATTACAGTTCATGTCCTTGTCTCACACCAATGCAAACTATTCATTTTCAATTAGAATGAATAAGAAAATGAGAAATCAACTAAATTGGTTAAAAGTACCAAAGTTTGTTTATAAAGTAAGGGTCCATCTAGCACACTGATTATAAAATTTTCCTGAAGCAAACAAATAAAATGAGTTATATAACAGTGCAATTTGGTTAAGAAGAGATTATTGATTTCTCTCTAAGGAAGGTAGCTGGAGTTTGATTAAAGTTGTGACGAAAATTGAGTAAAATTCCTATTTCCCACAACTAATCAAATTAAAAATCATTGGACTCATTGGTAAAGTGTACCTTTCCTCTTTAATTCTCCAACACATAAATTTAATGCTATGCAATTGCCACATAAAGTCCATGCAGATTTAGTGATGTGAGACAGAATGAGGGAAAATAAGGGTGGGAAGAGAAGAAGAGAAAGGAAAAGAAAGAATGAGAAAGGGAGAAGACAACCTACACAGCCATCAATCACAGGGTCCCATTTATAGGGAAAGAAACAAACCTTCATTGAATAGCTTAGATTTTAATGAGAAAAATGAGAGGAAAAAAGATGTAGTTGACTTGCACACTCATATTTGTCTTTGTAAACTTTCCCTCTTTAAATATGTGCCTGTTTTAAATGCTGAATATATTTGGTTACATCCTTCTATTCAAACTTAATTACCTTCTCCCCTTTGTCGTGACATGGGTGGAAAGTTTTTGCCGTGTCAGGAGAGGTCGTCACACATTCTTTTGCAGTTCTCTTCATTAATTCCTTCTTGCAGAAGCATTTTCTCTCGTGCTGGGAAGGTAGAAGGGTGTAACAGAAGAGCCCTGAAACATCAGCAGGAAGCTCTAAGCTGGTTAATGCAGTATAATTGTCTGGACATAGACTGGTCTTTGTTTGTGTGGTTCACTCCGAATCAGCTGTAATTAACTCCAGAGTGTTTCCAGATTGCCAGCAAAGAAAAATTACAGCTTTTCTGTTTTAAATTGTAAAGCTCACAAACATTAACTATGCAGATTGCATTTACTTTGATATATTTCTATCCTGCAAGAAAAAAAAAAAAAACTTGTTTGACTCCCCCCACCCCACCTCTAAAAATGTGCTTTTGTTAACTTATTTGATTTAGTGTCTGTTGGAACATAATGACTCCTTAACAGTTGGACTTGAAACCTTTTTCCTTAATATTTTCAATTCTTTTACATTCTTATATTTACCTTTCTTTTTACTAACGTTTTTAATACTGCAACGGGAAAGAAGTTATGCAATCTTTTATAAAATACTCAACATATACTAAAATAAGCACATTTCAGAGAAAAGCAACTTAAAAAATTAGCATGAACTTAAAATGCTGAGATCAAATATGTATTCTGACATAACTGGTACTTCCACACAGGTGCTTTACCTGTGTTTTGCTATATCAAAAGAGAGACTGTGAGAAAAGGGCATTGCCACTACCCTCTTCTCTTGGTTAGTACACCACACCTTTTTAAAACCTTCTGTACAGTAGTTTATAATTATGAATTCCAACATGGGTAAAAATGAAGTAGTGGTGTGAACTAATACAGTCCTGTACACAAAAGATCTGTCAGCAACTGATGCAAAAAAAAAAAAAAAGTCCAGCCAAAAATCTTTTTTTTTCTTTCTTCTGAATTTAACAATAAGGAATTTAAGCCTCAATGTGGCTTTAGCAACCAAAGAAAAGAAGCTCTTGGTGTCTGCATAATACCACTTTGATGGATTTTTTTTCATCAGTTCTCTGTACGTGGCAACAAATAAACAAGTATAATTATACTTGTGAAGGTCTATTCATTGCTTTGTCAGGATTAGATATATGTGCCGTTTTCACACTGCGCCTCTCTTTTGTCTTTGCCTAACTCACTATGACATATTGATAGAGGATTTGGAATGGGGAAAAGGCCACAGCAGAGACAGTGATGACCTTTTGGAAACTTGATATAATTCAAGGATTTTTATTTATTTTCCATTTTTTTATTTGTAACTTGTTACCAAATTATCATGTAAGTGGACAACTTTTAACCTATTTACAAATGGAATAAAAAGTGTTATGAGATAACTAAAGAGCAGATAAGAATAAAAACAATAGGCTAAGGAGCACATTGGTCTTCTTTCCCAGCACTTAGCAGAGTGGCTAACCTAGCATTCCTTTCCCATTATTCTGTCCTCTTGATCAGATCACGTTCTTTTTAATCATTTCACAAACACTGTCTCACTGGACCGTAGAGGAAGGCTGGGACAATCTCAATTAAAAAACAGAGGTAAAACTGGCCTCTCAGATTTTGGTCTAATGGGAACTCTGCTTTCTGAATGCAAAGGAATTCTTCTATTGTTCAGAAAGTCCCCACTTTCATTAGCTAGCCTCCTTGTAGGTGGGTTTGGTCATTTAGCAGAGCAGAGTGTAGGCAGCAGTGACTGTAGACGAAAGCAAAGCAGAACGAGTAATAACAGTTCTTTTCTGCATATTGTGCACTAGTTCCGAAAAAGAAATTTGACATGATCAAAGTCACTGATCTTGTGAATTACTGAGAAACCAAAAAAAAAAAAAAAAAAAAAATATGTACACATATTCTAAGCAGACCAGCAGGTATGTATTGCTCTGAATTTAGCATTAAAACTATGTTAGCTTTTCTCTTTGGGCTTTCTTGAGAACTTTGGTGATTATTAAAAATAAAATGTTTGACAGTAGAGAATAGAAATTGGTGAAGAGTAAATAAAAATCACCTTAAATGGTAAGGCAACTTTTATAGTGAGTTAACTTGTTATTGCAGTCATTTTGGAATGAATTTTCTGTGGTTTAAGTTAAATGGTTGTCTTTGTGGTCTTTTTACTGGGACTTATAAAACTTCTGTAAATTTCTTAAACAGGTCACGTTGATAAAAAAAATAAGGACTTCATTTTCATTTGACATTGATGATAGTGAACTCACTTAGCATCATATTCAGTGTCACTGATCTAGGTAACTTTTTAACTACACAAACTAAAGTGATTTTATCAGAATATACTGATAAATATTGCCATGGCTATCGTCAATAAGTACCAATTAAAAATTTTTAGATCAGATAAACTATTACTAGCTATGTCAATTTAGATAGATTTTTGTTGGTTTTAGAATGTAATGTAAATTTGGTTGTATAGAAGACTTATGTATTTGACTTTGTTTCTGATATTGTGTAGCTTATTGTGAAGAAATTAATTGGCAATTTTGTGTAAAATTATATGAGAATATTGTAACAAAATATATTCTATCATATTGCTTTCTTAATTAACTCTTAATGTGGTTTTCATAATTTTCCACATTACTTTTTTTGGGGAAATTGACTTCTGGCTCTTTTAATGTAAAATAAGAGGATGGAATCTATTTTATATAGAGAAATATTGAGGTGATACATAGCAAGGTCTTTTTGGCATCTGGCCCAAATTATTAAATTCACATTACATAAAACTCATTTGAGGTACATTTAGAATGTGTGTAATAATTCTAGAAAAGTATATTAGTGGACTGAGAACTGTTGCAGAAGTAAAGATAAAATGGAATTCAAGTAATAAAAATAGCTTAGAAACTTTTTTTTACAAAACTGTAAAATGTTTAGAAGTTTTTCTCACTTTTTTTTTATAACTAAAGTGAATCTTTTACATATCAAATATATGCATTGAGCCTAGTATATTATCTTATCATTGGAGGTAAATACACTGCTTCTGGAACTTTACATTTTAATCTAGCACTGTTAATTTAGTATTATTTACCTCCTTGAGTTCACTACCGATCTCTAGTCTCCCTGCCTCCCCCATTTTCTTCAGCACAGCAAGAGATTATATTTTAGGCATTTTGGCTGCCTTCAGTATGACTACGTTGTTTGTGGAGAATTGGTAAATACAAAGGTAAACATTAATGTTTGTAGACTAATTAGAAAATTATTAGTTTTTCATGCTTATGGTTATCAGATTATTTCAAAGGGTTCTGAAAGCCACATGCATGCCATGAGGATAATTAACCTGGAGCTCATCAATGATTAAAATTATACACTAAGCTTTGTGATGTTTGATTTCTGAGCAATTAGAATGCCATTTTAACCATCTTGGATACCAAAACAAATTTTGATTTCATTTTCAATCTGTTCAGCTCTTTTGATGTGTTCTAAACTGATTCCTTTTTCTCTGATTTAGCTGACAAGATTATATTTGATTACAGTAAAGAGATTAGCAAGTTATTCTTCATACTTAATATGCCAGTGACCTTCAATGATGTCTTCCTTTTATGAGAACTTTTTAAAAGGAATTTCTAAAATGTTTAGTGATATTGGTGAACCCACTAACCTGTTTTGTTTTTTTCTAGCTCTCTGTCACCGTGAGGACTATGTAACAGAGTTTTGGGGTGGGAGGAGCCTCCAGGCTGAGATAGTTCGTTCTATCATAACCAATATAACGTGCAATGTAATATAGCAGCACCAACTTTTCTTGTTTTAGAAATTGTCAGGATATGTGAAAGTTCTGATACTTTTAAATTATGGTACTGTTGGCCTTGAAGTTATGAGTCCCTTTGATTTCAAGATTTGCAATAAGATTGCTTACCTGTTTCACAAAATCAAGACTGTGGCTATGTCATAGGCTGAAAATAAAAATGAAAGTTTCTTACTATTCAGCTGTTATGTACAGTGCCATCATTCTGCAAACTGAGAGATCTGCAGGGACTCAGGGAAGCTTAAGCTATAATCAAACTGCATAGTGGAGGTTCACAGGCACACAAACATACATACATAGAAGGGGAAGGGAATCACACTTTTTACCAACAGATGCCCAACTTTCCCCTGGTACTTTATACCCTGCTGCCAGGAACTGATATGGCTTTTATTGAGTGTGTCTTGTCCTCAACAAATAGGACTTACAATCTAAGATGCCTGTTTGCAAAACAACTAAAAAAGGAAAGAAAGAAAGAAAGAAAGAAAGAAAGAAAGAAAGAAAGAAAGAAAGAAAGAAAGAAAGATAGATTGAAGAATTTTCATCCGTAGTGCTTGTGTATGATTTGTTAAGCCAAGGGAGATGTTGATTGAGGCAGTGGTTGAGAGATGGGCAACTCACCAGGATTGATAACATCAAAATGGTATTTGAAATGGTGTTCATTACCTATTGCAGTGGAAAAAAAAAAAAAAAAACTGAGTGAATGTGATTGTCCCCTAGGATGATAGGACTGGTTGCAGTAAATATTAATTTCTGTTCTGTTGCCCATTGAGGTGACTGAAGTGTGGGGAAGAATTGTGATTGGTGCTTAATCAGGGCCAGGCAGATACCTGCTGAGAGCTTTTGCACAAGGAAGATTTGTAGTAAGCTGATTTACTGGCAAAATGAAAACCAGAGAAGAGTTTGGTCTGTGCTGCCTGT
>NW_007254146.1:311651-381651 GCF_000164805.1 Carlito syrichta | reverse complement strand
TAGTATATACACTATTCCTTAGCATCAGTTGAAAGTCAAAGTAAACTTTGTTGTTATTTTGCATGACTGTTTTCCCCAACTATTAATGTTGAGCCCCCCAAATGGGTGTGATATATAACACCCATATGTACCCTATATCCATATGTATATGGATAAATATGCTCATAAAATGGCACATATACTGTTATCTTTATTGGAAAAACTGTAATGAACATGTGCAAGTGAGAACACCATTTATTTCACAACTCGTCTTGGCTTTTTCTAAATCCTAATTACTGATTCATTTATTTTCTGCAGTTTGTTCACTGGATTGTCTTGATTGTCTTGGTTCATGTACAAATGTAACACATTTATTACTATGATGAATAACTTGGTAACTTATTAAAAACTTCTTTTGTCTAGAGGATATTAAAATTCAGAAAATATTGCAAACCATTAGTCATTGTAACAAGCTCTAAATATGATTACAAAATCCATTTTGCAAGTGTTATCTATTGATTTATACTAGAAATCAGTGATAACTATACTATCAGGAGTCAACCAGTGATTATAATACCTATGACTTTTCTAATACTATTTAAAATTATAACCACACACAAAAAGAGCAGGTTGTGGCTATCTAGATTAGGTACAGGAATTATTTATTTAGGCTGGTCTAGTCCTATGTGTTTGATTTGTTTTCTGAAGTTCCAATTCTAGATGGATGTACTATGCATAAAAACCTAACGACTCAGTGTGAGAATTTGTAACATTGTTCCTGTGATATTGGCACTCTGTGGATCAATAATGAAAGCATTAGATTTGGGTTACACAGTTTGAGGGGAGTGCAGGCCCTAATGTAAGATGGAAAGCTTCTAAGCTGACAGTATTGAAAATATAATATAAAGGATTAATTGTATTATAATTCATAGGTTTTGCAGCAACAGTTGACAACTGTTCAATTGTCTACTTTTTTCTGTTGATACCTGACCTATTAAAACTTTTAGAATACCTAGGAGAAAAAAAGCAAACATTAAGTTTGTATAAATAATAGATTTAGACCCTGGGAGCTATATAGAATATTCATGAACTGTGTTTATATTCATGCAACTCCTCTAACACTTTAAATTAACATGTTGTGAATAGAAGATATAAATGTACAAATTTTTCTATTTTATTAATCTCATGTGAGAACCTAAAGATAGAGTGCTATTGTTTATTTTTCCAGGAAGCATTATTTAATCTAATTGTTTGATGATTATTTAAATGTTTTGTGTGTGTGTGTGTGTGTGTGTGTGTGTGTGTGTGTGTATGTGTGTGTTAAGTTTATCCATTCATTCCACAAACATGTATTGACTGCCTAACTCTGTGTAGAGCAATTAGCTAGGTGCTAGAGTTACCCCTGAAGTTCCTTTCATGAAGACTTGGATATTGTCTTTGAATTTATAACAACCAGTTGAGATACAAGCTTGATTATAAAGAGAGTCTTAAGGCAGAGGGAACTTTAGATCCTACAAACAAAAAGTTGTACTCTTTTCTATAAAATCTTATAAACCCAACAAAAATTTACTTTTACTTATTTGTTAATCTTATAAATACTCAAGTATCCTTGTTTAGTGTAGTATTTAAATATGGTCAGCAAACAAACACAAAATTACTTTAACCAAACTTACTTTGAATTAAAAGACAGTTAAAGAGATAAATATCTGAGCTATTGAAACTTGGTATTAGACAACTGAATTATATTCTTTTGTATTATCTTTCAAGGAGCACCTATTATTTCTAATAGTAACCAGATAAATAGTCCAGAGTATCAATGTATTGAGAATGCCATTTCTAAACTGATTTCAGAGACTATAAGTCAGACATAGAGGATTTTCAAGTGTGGTAATTAGGATGTTACCAGGGTTGGTTGGCTTGTGTTGGCAAAATAAAACTGGTTCATAAGTAACATTAATTGTTTTTAAATGAGGACCTAACAAATTGGTCTGGGTCTGGGACAAAAACGATGGTTTAGAATACAGCTAAAATATTAAAATTAGACTTAAAATAGTTTCTGAGTTAATGACTAGATAGATAATCTCCGATGTAAAATTTATTTTCATTAAGAGTTTAATTTATGTCATATTGCATCATGAATTATTTAGACTTTAAGGGAAAGTGACAAGTAGCAGTTATAAGACAAATACAGAGCTGCAAGAAAACAGCTTGTCTTGTTATTGACAACATATTGATTCATAGCACTTTAAACGTGGTGATGTGTCATTTCAATTTGAATAGACCACTTTACCTTTTGCGTTGTCAAACTGAAGCAGCATTACCTAAAAGTGTGTGTCCTTATTCTAGTTTAAGGAGGTTAAAAGTTAAAGGTTAAGGGTTAGCTTAAAAGCATCATCTGCCTAGCTGCTTAACTTTAAACTGATCAATTTAATGAAAATCTGTTTTACAGATGTTGTTTTAATGTATTTGGCAGGATTTAGGCAGCTTTAACATTAGACGTATGCTAGTAAAAATTATTTCTTTATTTGACCAGAACAACACCTTTCCTTTTATGTTTAAGGTAGAAGGCTTGTGGGTTATGGTATTTTGGCAAAGAACCCAGAGGCAGAATGTGTTGATGATCTTCCCATATGGACTCAAAAAAAGAATACCTTTATGTCTATTGCTAACGATGACTGCAAAAACAAACAAAGCTGTATTCACTTTTTGGCGGTGCTATTTTCCTTCGAATTTTTTTTAAATCAATTTTGTCACTGTTAAGAAAATCTTACTTATTTCTTCAAGTGAAAGTCTTTCTTATTTCTTCAAGTGAAATTCTCTGCAGTGTAAGCATGATTAAATTTTGATTTTTCCTCCAGAAATTTTAATGATGAAGTAAAATTGGTCTAGGGTAATAAAACAATAAAATGAAACTGCATATTGCTTGTGATCTTTACTTTTAATGCATGAATGTATATTTAAAGTGAGACTAATAAACATGAAATGTGTAAATAGCTCCAACTGATTTTGCAAGGTAAATATATACATATAGCAGTGGTTTTCAGCTAACCTATTTTAGATTTGATTATGTTCTTCTAATTTCATGCCTTGTATTCTTTACAGATTTTAGTCAATTGATAGTCACGTAATGGGTCCTCATTATTTGTAGGACATATATGAACTAATTAATAAACTGAGGAACATATGAAAGAAATCCCTTTACTTCCAATCTTCATTAAAAAATATGCATTGCAATTTGGTCTACCCCTTAATTGGTCCCCAAAAT
The DNA here is from genome assembly GCF_000164805.1 of Carlito syrichta. Taxonomy (NCBI): domain Eukaryota; kingdom Metazoa; phylum Chordata; class Mammalia; order Primates; family Tarsiidae; genus Carlito; species Carlito syrichta. The sequence continues at coordinate 378,407 of NW_007254146.1, read as the reverse complement.
TTTTTAAACAGTTCAGAAAAAAAGTATAATAAAAACTACTTAGCACTATACATTTAAATGGAGGAAGGATAAGAAAGACGTGTAATGCTTTCAGATTTACAGTTTAGTTTGTTCTTGGCCCAGCATGGCCAAGCCTTTTCTGGCCACCTGATTGGTCCAACCACCATTCTATGCACACAAATACTCTTGCTGCACCTGCACTTCAACTGCTCTTTGAACATTACATATATATTTCTAAGTGAGGTATTCACAGCTTTGCTGCTTCAAAGTTAAAGGCTTAATTGTACTAGCTTTTTAAAAAATCTTCCTGCATCTGCTGGTAGTGAAGCAAAGTGGTCTGAGTTCCATTACGCTGTTTTCATATTTGGATTTCAAATTGGCTTAGAGCAGCAAACAAATCTCCTGTCTCCATGGTGAGCAAAGAAACACACCTGAGATTTAGTCCTAGGTAACTTTTAGTGCAGCATTCCCCCACGGAACATTTTTGGGATTTTCTCAGGGTTAAAAGACTCCTGGCAAAGAACTAAAATCAAGGTGTGGGGATGGGCCACAAAGGAGAATACAAGGGGGCACACTGGGAAAAGTACATGTAAAGGAAATGAAAGCTGGGATAATTAGCTTCTCCTATGTTTTTGTGCCTTAAAACATTTTTTTTTAATTTTTTTAATAGTAAGAAACAATAACCCAATCAGTTTAGAATTAACAGAGTCACAGGTATTTTCATTTCAATAGGCCTGAGTCCAACTTTGCAATTTAAAATCAAATATACCAGATATGTACCATTTCAATTATTGAACTGTCATTGTCCCAGTGTGATGGTAAAAGAGGTCAGGAGATTGTGTGGTACACATTTACATAAAAGTCATTGTGCGAAAGGAAATTGGAATATGTGTGTGTATCTAAGAAACCCAAACAGGTTTTTCTTAATCTTATTCTAGTCATTTGTTTAGATGAAGAAAGCTGTTTTCAGAGATAAACAAAAGTTATTCTTTTCTGTTGCTAAACATTAACCTGAATATGGAAATTTTTGCACTTTTTGTATTAGTTTCAGATTTTTGTTCATTTCAAGGTTGAAATGCAGTGTGAAATTTGATTTCAATTGCAGGATTTGTTTTTAAAAAGTAATCACAATTCAAATTATCCTATTGTATACTCATATAAAAAGACAAGGCAGAGGCTGCAAAAAACAGTTTATATAGTAGAACAGTACCTACTCGAATAAGTAGTAAATACACAGATTAAATAAAGAGGAGTTGGTTAACTAATAGGAACTAATAAGTCACTTGTGTTTTTAGATCAAATGTAATTGGCCAGACCTCTTGGCTACATCTACCTCTGTTTCTAAGCCTGACGTTTGCTGAAGCACAGCCACGTGTTATAACATGGCTACTTCAGCACAAATATGAACTTTTTCACTGCATTCTCATGTTAAGTAATATATTGTATTATGAGCTGAGCACCATTTTTGTAGTGCAACAGAAAATGATTAAAAAAGCTGTCTATTTAAATGCATATAGATGAAGACGGGGGGGAGAGAGAGAGAGAGAGGAAGAGAAGAAGGATAGATATCAATTCCTAGAAAGATTGATATAGAGCAGGCATTAACAACTTATTATATCTGTGTCAGAATAGATGAAATGATTTTAAGTGTATGAAATTATTATCAAACCCAGATAAAGTTTAAAGAAAGCAAAGTAGGGTTATAGAAACTCTCCTGTTTTATTTTCTATATACGTCTTTACCCAATGCTGCCGTCTCCCTATGCATCAGGCACGTACTATAATGCTCTTCTCTGTTTTTCTGAAACCCTTGCTATTCTGTCCCACCTAGATTGTCTCTCCATAGGAATATTTTATGTTGCAGAGTTAACTAATTCCCCACAGAAGACTAGCATTCCTTTAATTAAGGGGAATGAAGCCTTTTTACAAAAGCAGGGTAGTGCATCCTAAGGTGTAAATGACTTGCAAGTCTTTTTCAGAGTGCATTTTTTCAAAGAAACTGCTTAATCTGGAGGAGTTTCTAATTTGGAAGGTAGAGTAATTTTAGGTAGTCAGTATTCCTCCCTAAGAGTTTGCCTCATTCACTTTTTCTGAATACACACACACATATACCACCACCACCACCACCACCAGCATCACCACTACCACCATACCATACCACATCTCAGTCATGCAGTCAACAATCTGGCACCCTCATTTGCTTCAGGGACATGTCAACTTGTACTTTATGATTTACATTACATTTTGGTGTAACATATATTCATTCTATCTCATGTGAAGTACAGGTATGATTTAACCAAAAGTAGTCAATTTCTCATTTGTCACCCATCCTGAGATCTTTTAGGTAATGAAAATAAAGGTGTTGTCTCATAATTAACATACTTTCTCTGTGTTTCCTTGGCTTAAATTTAATTGTCCCTGTCGTTGGAGCTTGTTTTAAAATGCTGAAACATTCAGATGGGTGCTAGGATGCCATGTAGTAATGCAGCCAAAGTCATATGTTAACCAGGCCTCGCGCTGCTGAAAGGGTCTTGGCCCCTGGGTGGAGTGAGGAGGAGCTGGCGTGTGTATAATGACCGTGGTTCTGCTTCCAGAACATCTGGCTTTCCTGAGTTCTGCTGGAAATTCTTTACCAAGTTTGCTTTGAGTCTGAGGCTATGCTCAGGCTGAGTTCAATTAGATGTGGAGATTTGTTCATTATTCAGATAATTCAAGCCTTAAAAGGCGCTTCTCTCTCCTCCTCACCCCCAATTACCAGTATATTCTCAGAAAACATAGGAGGGTATGATTTATTTAAAAAGTGAAGAGCAACCATGGAGGCACAGCCACCTATAATTACCAGGAATCATCTTCAAAGTTTGTTACCCAGTGTGGTGACTGGTATCAAGGACCAAAGTTCTATTTGCAGAATACCCAAGTGATATCCCAATTTTTACTTCCCCTAAATACAGAAGCATTTATTGAACACTTATTGTGTTCCAGGTTTTGAAATGTCTGTGTATGGCAGTTGTGTTCCATTAATGTAGGGGAATTTAAGCTGTCTTCATAAGTACTACTCAGAAACAGAGTTTCCAAGGTGATGCTTTCTAACTCACTCTGCTCTCCAAAATGATGTGTTAGATTGGTGGTTAGATGTCAGGGACATTAATAAAATTTGGAGTTAAATTCATAGACCTAGTTACCAAATGTTTTTGTGTTCTTTTTCAATAATAGTCAAACGGCTGCATGCGACCGGTCTTTTGAGTCATCGTTACATGTAGTATAATGTCATTTGTATGTCTTGGCTTTGTCTTATTGTCCTATTGGATAGCTACTGCTCAGTTTGAGACAAGGATTAGAGTAGAAATTTGAAGACAGGATAGAGCTTTTTTGTTAGCCGAAGCATTTATATTGTTTTCAAACATGAGGAGGATGATGCTACTAATGCATTGCATAGAACATGAAGAAGATGAAAGACTGAGGTGGAAGAATCACCTGAGCCCAGGAGGTCAAGGCTGCAGTGGCTATGAGCGTGCTCTGTACTCTGACCTGGGCAATAGAGTGAGACTCCAACTCAAAAAAAAAAAAAAAAAGAAAGAAAAGAAAATGAAAAAGAAAACCACTTAATAAAGAATGTAAAATGTGTCAAATTACAACTTCTGTTAACCCTGTCAACCCCTTTAAATAACCAGGACACCTATGTATTATGACTCTTGGAGAATCTCTGTAAATTTGGTTTACAATAAGGTCAGTGAGAGTTCTGCTTAAAGATACATTATTGTAATAACCAGTTACACTGTTATTATCACAGTAATGACAGCTGTGTGTGGCAGCATTTTATTTCACTTGGTTTTATAACCTTTTATTAATATTTTGTTTTTCTTATTTTTAGGGAAAAGGACTTTTATAGTCTTGAACTTACATATATTAAATATGCATATGTAAATATAAAAGTGTATGAAGACCATATTCTTTTCATTCAGATTTTCCTACAGCCTTTATGGCACTGGAAGCATTAGCATGGAATACACATTTGCCTCTCTTGTTGCTTAAGGAATAAGTGTTAGGTCTATGTTTTGAAGGAGTAGTTGCAGAGGAAGGTTAAGGTGGAAGAATTATTTCTCTTGGATGTCTGCTGATAAAATTATTGGAATACAGGGCTGAGGGTGACAAAAATGATAAATCTAACTGTATCAGTTAACTTCAGTTTTGGAGGAAAGCTTTTAAAGTTTTAAAATATTGATTTTTAGTCTGTGATTATGCATCCTGTGACAAGAAGAGCCTCATTTATAGACAGAGTTGGCAAGTGACTGTCCATATATGACTTATGGAATATTGGGGAAAATTTTACCAAAATATTCCTACTTCTGATGCCACATATTCTATCAGCAGTGAAACTATATTAATAATTGATTTATCTATGTATTGCCTTTTACAGTGGCACTACTTTTTGGAGAGAACATATACTGACACAACCATATAAGTTAAACCCTTTGTGTACACTGCCTCATTTATTCTTTTCAATAGTTGTGTGTTATTATTCCTGTTTTGACATATGAGAAAACTGAGATTTAGAGAAAAACACCTTGCCCGAGTCCTTACAGAGAGTAAGAGATTGTGCTGGAATTCTAACTTTGTCCTCTTTTCAGCCCATGCCCTAGCCTACATTAATGAGGCTTTGTTAATTAGAAAACATTTTATATTTGGTGGTAGGAAGAGCAAGGTGTGGAAAAGGAGAAAGGCTGGGCACCTCAGAAGCAAAATTTACAATTTTGTCTTGGACTTAATCATCTTGCAGCCCACCTTCACTCTTTCAAGCCAGCAGGTTTCCTTAAAGATACTGCAGATGCAATAAGAGCTGGCCAATAGGTTTGTGCACATAAATGCAGTCTACTGGAATGATGAACTTAAACACACTGGGTTAACTGTGAGCTGGAAGGAGGAATTGTTGGTTAAAATTGTTACCTGCATATATCTTGGGATAGCAGAATTTCTCCACTTAAAAACATTTCCTTTTACTGGCATGTTTAGGTATTTGGTATATTAAATAGGAAAGACTAATAGAATATTTATCACGTCTAGTGCTTGAGCTCTCACTGCTTGCAAGTTAAGCACCTTTGGAAGCTGCATTAATTCATTCAGGTCACCAGGGTACCTCCGCAGTAATGTACTAAATGGTACCCCGCTGACCTGAAAGAGGGAATATGCCTCCCTAAGCATTTAACTTACTACACAGGAGCAACTGAAGCACAGTCTACTCACTGCCTGCACCCCAAGTCTCTTTTTTCTGGTATTCTTATAACTACTGGAAAGAGTCCTATTCATTTGCTCCTTAGAATTAAAAAAAAATCATCACATTTTGAATTGTTATGATTAGTTTTTACTGTTATCTTTCACTTCTTACTTTGATCCACTTTAGTTACAAGATTCTAGGGATTTTCTTTCCAACGTATGTTACTAACACATGTCTTTCCCCTCTCTCTCCTTCTCAACATTTTGCCAGTGATTTCAATGTAAAGCCCAGAGTTTTCTTAGAGTTATTTACACTGACTGAACTTAAAGCTGCTTGGAGAAATCTTGCCTCCTTGCATCTGGCTACCCAATCCTGCAAAAATTGTCAGTCGTTGGCATTGGCTGGAGTTGACCATATGTATTAATGGAATGTTCTTTTACTGGAAAGTAAGAGTAGTCTTCGTTTTGACATGACAGAATTGTTAACATCGTAGAAACCCCCAATAACTGTAGCTGGTGTGTGTAAAGCATGTAAGGACATTTTGATAACTATTATATGCGGCATTTTTCAAAGACTGAAAATATTCTAACTATCCATTTGGCAGGCCTGAGAATAACACTAGCATATGTCCTTAGGGCCTAAAATCATTCATTGTTCAATTGCTGGAAATCAGGTAGCAAGTTTAATTGCTGGCACCTCTGAAAGAGAGTCAATTTACAAGACATCTCCCTTTATCTCAACATATATTCAACACTTACCACTGAGTAACAGAGTAGGTGGCATCAGTGATGAAAGAGAGAGAAAATAAATCCCAATTTTTACACCAAATAAATAGTATTTTTTTTTTTTGGAAAAGATCAACATGCTAAAATGTGAATTATGCAAAATGAGATTATGCCTTGTAGAACTGATTTCATTTGTTGAATTTATTTCACCCAATAAAGGGGAAAACCTCTCTTTTATTCACTGTGTGATGTTAAATATCACTATTTTTTAAATAGAAGCTGCTTACTGTGTTTTGAGAAATAATTTGGTTAAAAGCAAGTTTTGGTTTGTTGTTTTTCAGTTTATTATGATTTTTATTAGAAAATGTAAATAATTTTCAAAACGCCACACATTTGGATGGAGTAACAGTACCAAATTTTTCCATTACAAGTGTTTCCTAAGAAGATACTCCACAGCTTTCTAACTGAATTCATTAAAAATAGATGCAAAGGGAATTTATAGACAATTTTTTTTTCAGAGAAAAACAGTTTTTGGCTTTTTAACTTCCCTAAATATTAGAAAAACTAAGATGGGATTTTTAAAGAAATATTTAGTTTTTAAAACATCCATTTTTAACATTTGAGTAGAAGTGTTATCTTTAAGTCACAAATGAGAAAATATCTTTCTAATTATACAGTTGCTCAAATTTGTCAACATTTATTTAAGTATGTGTTTCAAAACAGACTGTCAGTATAATATTTACTTATAAATTCCTGTTTCATAAACCAGGTCACATTATTCCTTCCTGTGGAACTATGGCTATTCCTTTAATTACAGAAGCTTGATAATTTATTGGCAAACCATTGATACAGAATAAGTACATTGAAATCAAATCATATATGTGTATATATATATATATATGTACATACATGTACACACACAGTTTTTCAAAAGGTGAGCAATTTAATTCTTTCAATGGATGGAGAATATGGATCTATTCAGATCACATGTGTTAGGTGATTAACAGGACCAAATTGGTACCTAAATGATGTTTTCCATATATATCCAAGGATATCTATTATGTTTATTTTGCTCAAACCTCAGAACAAATTGCACTCACAAGTGTGTTTATGAGTGTGTATGAGAGACAGAAAAAGAAGAGTGAAAATGCAGCATATAAAAATGTATTAAATAATTGATGAAGATTATAGGTTAATCATTAATGTCCCTTATTTTGTTTTAAAGTAGATCACAGAACTCTCTTCCTGCACATTGTAAGTGTTCTCAGTTCCTAGAGATAATAAAGCTTTGATGATGTTGTGCAAGACTCGTCAACAAGCACTGAAATCAGTTCTGTATGTACACATGACTAATCAAAGGTTCAGGGAACAGGATATGATGTGGAAAAAGTGATAGGTTCTCCAAAAAGTAAATGGCCTCACTAATTGTGGAGCACATTAAGCCTTTTTTTCCCTACAAAAAACAAGCCTTGCTCCCAACCTTGGATTAGGCATTCCTTTGCAAAGTCTTTAGCACTAAGTCTTTTTTATTTTTATTTTTACAGTTTTATTTTATTTTAATTTATTTTAAAGATGTGGCATACAATACAAGTCAGGATTGGGTATACAAGTGGTAATTGCACAGGTAAAGTTTGGGACTCCCTTTAGTCCTCCTCACTTCGCCTGGTTTGAGATCAGGTACTCTTATGTGCTCCACCCTCAGCCCTCGACAGTTTCCTACTACTGCCAATCCCTTCCTTATAGTATTATGATAAGTATTCAGGGTCCACTTATGAATGAAAGCATGTGGCTTCTTTAAAAAGCACTTTTTAAAAGCGAAACTTTTCTCAAATGAATGTCTACCTAATTACTACACTATTTTTAAAATTTTATTTTATTTTCAAACTGTGGCATACAAGTCAGGATTGTGACATAAGTGGTTTAGGTACAGGTGAAGTTTTGAGTCTCCCATTTGTCCTCACTTCACCTGGATTAGGATCAGTCACCCTTATTGATATTATGTACAGTACTCTTATTTTTTTCTTTGGTCTTAAGGTAACAATATATACTACAGGAATCTTAGACTCAGAAGTATCCCTGAAATTCAAGGAGTTAGGTAACCTGAGCAAATATCTTCTTAAATTAACTATCAGAGATCCATAGTAGGAAAATGATGGCATAAGACCATCTCAATATTTAAGCATATAACTATATAGGAAAATGTGACTAAAATTTTCAAAAAAAGTTTCTATATTAGAAAGGGAGGTAACTAAAGTTATATGCTACAAAACCCCATATTGTTAGTGGAAGGAGTGTTTAGACCATTGTCTTCTGCTTTGCTGCTGCTTCTTTCTCTTGTTTGTAACAACTTTATTGAGATATAATTCATATGCCAGGCAATTCATCCATTTAAAGTATACAATCCAATGGTTTTTAGAATTTTCACAGAATTATGCAACTGTCACCACTATCCATTTTAGAATATTTTAATCATCCCCAAAAAGAAATCCTGTACCATTTTTGCTGCCCACCTCCATTCCCAATCCTTTCTCCCCTGGCCTTAGTCAATCGCTAATTGCTTCCTGTCTCTGCAGATTTGCCTGTTCTGGACATTTCACACAGACAGAATCATAGTGTATGGGGTCCTTTGTGACTGGCTTCTTTCAGTTTGCATAATATTTTCATGGTTCATCCGCTCTGCAGCATATATCAGCACTTCATTCCACTTTATTACTGAATTTCCACTCTACATGTAGAGTACATTTTATTTCTTCCCCATCAGGGGAATGAGCATTTGGGTTGTTTCGACTTTTTGGCTATTATGGATAATGATGCTATGAATATTTGTATACAAAGTTTTGTGTGAATATTTGTATACATCTTTCATATAGACCTACCCACAGAATTGCAGGATCGACAATCACTAATATTAACTGGATTCTCATTCCTGAAAGAATTCTTATTTTTTTACATGGTCAGCTTCTTCTATTTTTCTTTTTTAAAAAATACTTCAGATTTTTACCACTCTCTCAGTGCCTCTTATTCATCTTTTATTCCTCTCTGGCTGACTAACTCAGTAAGAAAATTGTTACTAACATTTATTGAGCACTGATTTGATATCAAGATAATATCCTAAGTTCTTCATATATATTAACTCATTTAATTCTCGTGGTAACCCTATTGGATAGATACTGTTATTATGACCATCTTGAAGACGAGGCAACTAGGGCACTGAAAACTTCATTAATTTATCCAAGGTTACATAGCTGGTAACAGTGATGCCTGAGTTGGAATTTGAACTGAGACTATCTGATTGCAGCACCCACGGTGTTAAATAGGAAACTTTACCACAGTGAAGATGCTACAACGAGAGGGAATACCTGGAAGGGGAGGAACTGTTTGTGACAGAAGGGGATGAAAATACAGGACAATTGTAATAGTTGACTTTTGAGAAGAACATATATCCCCTGAGACAGGAAGAAAAGAAGTAATGATCTTACAGATAGAGATTTAGAGACCTTAAGGAGAGGAGGAGCAAGGGATGGCAAATTAGAAAACTCACTCATAACAGTATACAGGATTTAATGCATCTAAAAGTCTGGATGTAAATTGTTTATTTGATTCCTACTATGCTTTTTGAAAAACATCCATGAACTGAATTCCCCATATTTGTAGGAGAGAAAAGCTGGCATATTTATGACAGCTTGAATCTACTGAAGTACATTTTGTTAGACTGATGTTCTAGTAATACACAAATGCTTATTTGTCCTCATTGATTAAAAATGCCCTGTGCTGGACCCGAAGTTGGGTAAGACAGATACAAAGGGGATAGGATATAATTCCTGTCCTCAAGAAGCTCACCAGTTTTTACAAGCAAATAAATACTTTTTCTCTGTGTATTATTTTACCTTGTGGATTGTTACTCTTCACAGCCTTCCTGAATTCTGGAAGTTTACTCAAACCTCAGAGCAAAGTTTGTAGTATTTACTTCACGTGTCATCTAGAAAATTAATATTTAGGTTTCCTGGGTATTTGGGGGAAAATCAGATATCTGCCTTGCAGAATATTGATAAAGAGTGGCTGTGTTTTCACTCCAGTCAAAATGTCTCATTGTTGAAATATAATGTATAGTAACAGTATAACTGAAGTCTTCTCTCTTTTTTGCCTTCGCCTCTCCACCTGTGTGATGTTTGTGAGTGTAAGATTTTTATGTTTTCATAATGTAAAAATATGGATAAACTGAAGTATGTCTTGGTGCTTTTCTTGTTAGCTAGGAAGATTTTTTATAGGTATAAAACCATAGATATACCTATTTCTCATATCTAACATAATAATCAGTGTAAAATAGTCTTAATATCCTATCTATAGCTGTTTCAGGCATAATCTTATTTGTTTCAAGCAATTATTGTGTTTCTTGAAGTTAATTTTCAGAGACCTCTGGTCTTCAAACGGTTCACTGACATGGGTATGGTAAGATCAGGTGTTGGATTCCCAATGTTCCTACTGTTAGAACATTATCATTGCATAATTTCTTCTCTCCATTTTACTGTGAAAATGAGTTAAGGGAAAATTGCACACACAAAAATATAAGCTCCCATATTATCTCATGCTAAAATATTCTCTGAAGCTACTTTCTTGAGTCTGAAATACGGTGAAACTGAAAGACTGCCTGTTCTGCATTTACATTTATGAACACTTGATGATCTTAATAACCTTAATGAGGTGGGTGTCAATTTCTGATACCTGTCCATTATTAATATATTGGGGATAGAGAGTGGTGGGAAGATGTAGGGTAGTGTCTCACAGAAAGATAGAAAGACATCTATCTATATCTCTCCGTAACTCAAAAAAAGTTTGCAATAAGAAAGTTATTCTTGTATTTTGAAGTTGCCACTGCTGTTGTAATTGTTATACCATATATATCTGTGTTCTCAAAAGCTTATCAGTCGATAAAAAAGTAATGTTCATGAACTTTTTCATACATGAGACAAAATTGGCCTTTGACTTAGTTATTGCCAAGTCTATCAGCAAAACCTTATGCAAACTTCTTAGAGACTCTTCTTAGTGCTGCTTCTGATTGCTGCTATAAACCATGATGTTCCATAAACCAGACTTCAAATTCTAAAATAAAAAGAAAGAAAGAAAAAAAGAAAAGACGCCTTCTCTCTTAAGGTGTTCAATTGACTTTCTCAATCTTTATGTGGTTTTTGGCAAGCATTTCTGTACCTTAGTTAATTTATTAGTAAATGGAGAAAAAAACACTCCACTGAATTCTGTAGCTCTTAATTGAGGTACAAAAATAGCTTTGAAAAAAGTATTCCGAGATGAAAGCTTTTCTTATATGTGGAAAATATTACTTATGTCTTGTCAGCACATACACTATATTGGCATTGCGTTTTGTACTTGGAGATAACTTCTGCTTTTTTATTATTGGTAAGATTCTTTATTTTTTAATTTCTATAAGTGTACTTGATTACACTGTTGTATCTAGGACTTGTCATTCCTGAAAAGCTTTTCTTAACTTTATCTCTCCAATTGGTCTTCAATTGAAATTTGCTTTGAAGAGGAATGTAGCCATACTCATCAACTTGAAAAGGAGTGAATATAGCTCATAGAAAATAACTATTTGTGTATCCTTTTATGTGCTTTAACTTCAATATCCATTCTTTCTTAGAAGTTTGCCCACAGAAAAGAGATGGTGTACTACACTTTTAAATACCAGTTTTCAATCCTGCCAAGTGTGACTTTGCAAATGAGTTGTAGTAAGTGGAGCGCACAGCTGAAAAATGAATGCTTAAAGCTTCTATATCTGGCATTACTTTTCTTTTTGCCTTTGAGATGGCACAACAATCTTTTCATCTAGAAAGTGGGTTCTGAGTTGCCATTGGAATTAGAAAATGAGAATTAAGTTAATGGTCTTTGAGATCTAGTCTAAACTTAATCACTTTTGTGGTTCTTAGAGCTGAATTTGCTGAGCTTTAACAAGTTTCTCATCTTAAATTGCTTATGTAGTTACATATTTATCAAGTTGCTTGTTTTGTTTAATCTATGAATATATGTTTATGTGTTTTTCTTATAAACAAGGAAGCAAGATAATATCAGAAATAACTGAACTACATCTTTTAATCTCCCCTTTTCTTTTTTACTAATTTGATTACTCATTTCATTTATTTGTTCATTGAGAGCCCATTCTGTCAGATACTGTGATAGGAAGTGAGGATACAGTGTCAAGCAAGATGGACACAGGCTTTGCTCTGGTAGAGTTTGTGGTAGCAGAAGAGACAAACATTAAACATATATAATCACATATTGAACAGAAAAATGGTTACTTACTATTGCAAATAAGCAATATACTTTTGATTTGGAACTTTTATTTATGTCATTAGTGCCTTGGGATTTGTATAAATCAAACTCTTCCTCTAATATTGGAGGAAAGTGAAGAGTTTGAATGAAATCCTGTTTTGAGGTATTTAGAGAAATAACTATGGGGTGAAATGAATTGACTTCACTGATATTGGCTATCATGCATGAAACGAAACATACAAAACAAAAACATTTACTACTAAGGTTTTGTTTTGCTTTTTTTTTGTTTTATCAGGGAGCAAGCACTTTCAAATTTTTTAGGAGTCATGAAATGTTGAAGTGAAAAAGGCTTCTAAAGATGGCTGTATATCCAGTTGGCTGATTTGTATGCAATATAATATAGAAGGTTGAAAGGGATGGAGCTGTTAGACTCTGTTGCAATTTTTAAAACATATTGATTCCAAGGCCACAAACTCTGTGGCTGCATCCCAGATTTATTTATTTATTTATTTATTTATAAAGCAGGATTTAGTGAAAGGACAGAAAAACTCCCACAGTGGGGGGGAACCCAAAGGCATTGCCTTGATATCTTTCTTTATATATGTGATTATGATAATCAGCCAGATTTGGGGACCACTGGACTAGAAGATTTTAAAGGTCACTTGTAGATCTAAAAACTCCATGAGAAGATAGTGAACATGGTGATGGTAAGAATCTCAGCTCCATTAGCATCTGTTCCTCTCATGTTCAGAGGAGAGAAACTATATCTTCTGCTCTCGTGCGTGAATGCCCTCCTGTCGTAGGCTATGATTTTATTAGGGTTTGCTGATGATGCATACTTTGACAAGTAAGTCATGGAAGGCATCACCCTCTGTCTTGTGCATTGCTTTGCCTCTCAGGACAAGAGTCTAGCATGTTTTGATATACAAAAAATCCAATTTCAGTAGGAAAAATGACAAACCCTTACACAGAAATTTTTCTGTACAAGACAGTCATTCTTTTGCCCAAGGTCTGGCACTTTAGTGAACTGTTGGGCAAATAAACTACTTTCTGAGTCTAAAGGTTGGTTAAAAAAAAACAAAAACAAAACATAAAACCCCTGCCCTCTGGGTTAAAGTTTGTAGGAATATCTTTTTGGTAAGTTTTTGGAATCATGCCTTGCGTCATCATGGTAGCAGAAATCTACTTCCTTTGTACTTGAAGATATCCCCGGGCAGCTGATATATAGCCTATTTTCTGAACAGGAATCTTATGGGTCTCAGGAGAGCCAACTTCTACAGGCCCGCTGGGTTGCATGCTCATTTGTAACTCACTATAATGATGCTGCAATTTCTCATGTTCTTGCTGTTCTTGGAAGGCAGATTCTGAGGTTTGTTTTGGAGTTTTACCTCATAACAGCATATATTTTCTCTTTCTGTATGTAGACATGGATATAAACATGTGTATGGTTATGTGAGGGTGTGTGTGTATGTGCAGATATCGATGTGTGTGCAATATATGTATATCTCTTTATCCTGTTTATGAAAAAAGAAATATGTATTATATGTTCTATAATTTGATAATTTTCTTTTAATGATATCCTGTACTTCTCTCCCAAAGATGCTAATATAAATACACTGAGAGCCACATTGGCAATTAACACTAAAAAAGAAGCAAATAAATACAGTGCCCAGTCCCTTGAACAAGAGAATCTACATTGTCATAATATTTTGCTCTAGAAAAGTTGTAATTAATTACTTGCAAGTTAAAAAAAATCTTTGTTTTATAAAGAAGTACCTCTTCTATAGATCAGTTCTGTACTGGCTGCAAGAGCTATGTTTTTAATCTGCTGGAAAATGCCAAACTGTATTGGAGTCCCACTGGCAATATAACCTATGTTCCACAAAAAACCCAAACAAAACAAGTTCTCTCCTTACAGAATGAAACAAGTTGGATTAGCAAAACAGCTGGGTTATTTGATTTTAAAAAGTCAAATCAATTATTTCAAGATTTCTGTAATTTGATAAGTTTGAACACTTACTGATCATTACCAACTGATACATATAGACCGGTGAAGGATAGACGTTTCTTGCCCTGCCTTGGACATACCCTGAGCATTTTGGTATTTTAGGATAATGTTCAGTAAGCATATTTAAGTGTACTCTAAACCTTTTGAGGTTTGTGCTTAAGGAAAAAGCATAGTACAATATTGTATGTTTGTGTGACCTAAAGCATTTTGCTCTGCTATTACAGACATATCTTCTTCCTATGCCAGTACAAATGCAAGGACATTTCATAGTCATAATCTGTTAATACCAGTTAGTAGTGTCACAAATTAAAGCATTAGTGGATTTGTGTTGCTTGAGGAAGCAACTGATATAAAATACCAGGAGGTTAAAGAAGTGAGGCAGTTCATTGTAACATAATTCTATATACCATGCAAAGTCTCCAGGCTTTGAGTGTGCCTTCATAAAAACCTCACATGAATAGTTCATTATTCAAAAAATATCTCATTACAATACATTAGTCCCAATACATTTTTGAAGAAAATCTTTTTGGAAATTAGGAGACAGCAAAAATCAAAAGAGGATATCCTTTTTTCCTAAGAAAAAGATTTTACTGCTTTGTTAAAATGTAAATTTGTAGTTACAGACAAAAAAAAAAAATCTTCCCAGAATTTAAATAAATGGGGCTGTACCTAAATAAAAAGTTAATCGTGATTTTCAAAATATATTTTTACTGGAAGCATTAATAATCCTTTGTCAGAGATTTTGACCATATCATTAATGGCGCATAACTATTTTGTCAAGAGGGCTGTAACTTGGGAATTATAATGTAAATTATGAAAGAAATATTAGATTAAATATCTGTTTTCATTTTAGTAGTGGTTTGAGAGAGTAAAGCATTTATTACTGTTATATATTTTGTATTTACCTACACATTTAAATGATTTTTTTGATATTTCCCCTTTTTGGCCTTTTTGGGATATATTCTGAGAGAAAGTTATAAGGAATAACAATTATAGAGAATGAGAACCCATGGTTAAAATTATATGCACATTGAACTACAATGAAAGTATTAAATGTACTTCATCCCATTTGTAAAATATCTTCCTTGACTATGAAAGGGCAATATTTTCCCAATTATATCTGCTTTAGCCTGCAAATGGATTACCTTATAAAAACTCTTATAAAGCAAAGAGTCCAAAAATAATTGAAAATGTGAGGACAGATAAGTTGGGCACATAAAAGCCCTGAGCAAATTTCTCTCAATAGAGTATTCACAGAACAACAACAAAAAAAGAAGTTTATCTTAACTCCTGCTCAGGTTCAGATGAACATTTTAATGCTCAGCATCATGATGCTTCTGAATGACAGGAAGTGCCTACTGCATAATTTCTACCTCACTTCTTTAGCGTTTGAAAGATTACATTTTGACTGTCCCCAATATTAATAACCAGATTTGATCTTAGACCTGCCCAAGGTCAAGCACACTAGCCAGGTTGGCCTGTTTGTCTGTGTGCATAAACTGTGACATCTACTCAGACTGACAGGTAGAGAGGATGAGGGGGTGAGACAAGGGTGTTTAACCTTCAGACCACCAAAAGGAGCCTCTTCCTGCTGGGAACAAAGAGCCTTAGGGGCTGAGGTCACTAATTTTTTTTTTCTTGTCTTTTCTACTGCTCAATATTTTCATAGAAGATGATGCACTGTTGAAGGAATACATTTCAGGAGAGGTAACTTATTTAATTCATCTAAATAAAAACATAGTAATAAACATTTGCATTATTGTTCAGAACTTTTATCCGGATTTATCAGTGCTTTATATGGATTGATTTCTGCATGGCTGTTCCTTTCTTTAGGTAAGTGTCTCCATCAGCTATCCTAGAGTGAGGTATCATTATTCCGAAAATGTCCCCAGTTTTGCAAGAGAATGACAAAGAAGCTGTAGGGCCTGAAGCAATACATATTTTAGAAACCAGCTAAAACAACTTTTGAAACTCCACAACTCATAGATTTCTGCCATATAACATATTCAATAAACTAACATTTTTAAAAATCTTGCCTCTTTCTGGGTGAAAACTCCTAAGAAGCTATTTGGTTCCTAATTGATTTTCTACGTCAGTTGTTCATTGAATAGATAAGTAGTGCCTGTGATATTTGATTACAGAGCAAGGCACCCATTTAACCTTCTGTTCTTTCCTGGCCAGGATTTCAAATACAATAGAACGTTCCTCCCTGAGGCTCAGCAGGATTAGACAGCTAGCAGTAATCCCTGATAGCTGAAATAGACCTGATAGAACTTCACCTCACTTGTTTAGGATTATGCTCATGAATTTCATCTCGCCCAGCAGCATTAACCCTTTGGGGACTTGGGCTGAAATACCCTATCAGGAAAAGCAATACATATGCATCTTAAAGCAATGACACCTCGTTTTTGAGGCCAATATGTAAAAATAATTTTGAAGTGAGAACAAATGTGTTATCTAAGTTGTTTCCAAATATTTACATCGTACACTTCAAGATTTATATTAATTTATCTTCTCAAATGTAATTTTGTTTGAGAAACTTTATGAAAAGCTCTGGTTTATGTAATAGCTTTCCCATCCTGGTCACGGTTAAATCGTGTTGTGGAGGTGGAGGGTAAATGACTTCATAAAAAAGTAGGCCCTCGATATTCTAGGTTAACTGGAACCAAGGCAAGAATGAAAATCCCCAAACCTCATTTTAGCCAGTGGTTTCCAGTCTCTTACCTTTCCTTTCATTAGAGCAAATTCCATAGGTTTGAGTTTAATTTTCTGTCTTTCCCCTCTGGGGATATGAAAATGAGCGAAGGAATGGCCAAGAGGCAGGAAATCAGTGAGTGAAAAAGAACTAGTAAAAGGTATAGTTAATCCACAAATTGGAAAGTCAGCCCTATGTTAATCAAGAGATGAAAGGAAGAGCATACACCCTTTCAGTGCAAGTGGAAGTACCAGCCTTTATCGTGGGTTTTAATAATTTAAACATTGAAATCTGTGGCTGACACTATTAGGCCATCAGAATGAGGTCCTTGCAAAGTCACAGGTTTGAAATGGGTTATTAGTGACAACTAACACAGTCTGGGAGACCACCCCCAATCGTTATGGAAGTGATTACCCTGAATCATCAAGGCCTTTTTGTGTTGACTCTTTAAATATTCATATCCATAACTAGTTCTATTAATTATTGAATTAAGTGATTTTGGTTTTGATGATCAGAAGATTTCCCACCATGTTCATATGTTGTAGGAAAATGTAAGTCTTATTTGAGAGACTTGACCTCCAGATAATCTCATGATGAAGAATATGACCTCATTGCCTATGGTAATATTTCAAGGTCAGAGATAATTTAATGCTAAAGCTTTGGTACATCAACCTTCTTGCTGAAATTGCTTTTACAAGTGATTTTTGAAGGGTTTGATTGAGCAAAATTTTTTTTAATTGAAAAATCTTTTAGTAGAAAACATACAATCGTAACAAAAAGATAACTATGAAGAATTTTTGGAAGTGATTTCTGTTCTTTGCCCCCTTTCCTGCCCTATAGATTTATTGCAATTGTAATGAGAGCCAGGATCAAGGTGAAAAGAGGAGAAAAATGTGTGTGCCTTCTGTTTTGAAGCTTAGTTGTTTGTAGGAACTTAAATAAATCCATGAGTAAATTGATGAGATTAAGGTTGAAACAATGGTCCTGCTCTAATAATATTTTGCTTTTATTTGGTCGGGAGTGAAGTGGAGCTTGTGATGTGGGGAGTTGTGACTTGAAATGATTCTGCTAAATCTTTAATTAACAAGCCTTTTTTAAAAAAAAAACTTTTTATACAAAATATCTAATTTTCATGGTTTTAGAGAGCAAAGATGATTTCTGTTGTTCAATTTAGGTGACATATTATTCCAATTAATTGGAAAAGTACTCTCATGGGATAGATGGCTCAAGGATGGGGCCTCTTAGACTCTGTCTCTTACAGTGGTCCTGGGATTTGCCCTTTTCTCCTGAAATGATTTTACATATGCTGGGGCTGAGATTCCAGTTCTTTGTTGTATGTTATAAAATTCTATTGCATCAGCATGAACAAAACAGAAATATTATAGACGTGAACCTTTCACCCTAAAAGACATATAACAGATTGAAAAGCTCCAGACCAGGGCAACAGGAATGCTTGCAGCCAGCATGGATGGGTTTACAGATGACTAAAAGCTGGTATTAATAAATCTCAAAAGGAGAAGAATAGGAGCAGAATTTACTGAAGTCTATGAAATAATAAAGGGACATGAAGTTAGGCCATGCGAATCTTTGTACTGTATGTCAGAAAAAACTAGAGATCCTTTCGAGTAACTGGAAGAAAACAATTTCAAAGCAACAAAGGAAGGAGAACTTGGTGTTTTTTTGTTTGTGTTTCTATTTGTTAATAAAAAGTAAATTACCTCTGGAATAATTGAGTTAGAAAATTCTGGAAAAAAAAAATAATCTTGGAATCATAAGGACAAAGGAGACCTTGAGGAGTCTCCTCCCTGGCAGATGGACGATATTAAAACCATCCTCCAAAGAAGTTCATCTGCATTATTTTTAAAAAGAAGGAACTGGTTTAGTTGTGGCCAGTGGAATGCTTTGTGACCATATGAACAAAGAGATATGCCTGAAGAGTTTAAAATTCTGAAGGAAATACATCAATTTAGCAAACTTTGTACATATAACATGCTGTTGCAAAAATTTGTGTCTTTTTTAAGAGTTTTGCTTCAATAGTATACTTTTAAAACAACTTTTTAAGCTGCCCTGGGGTATGCAAACTAAATTGACACATGATTCTTGCCTTGGGGATAGTAAGAGATACGTACAAGTAAATAATACCATATATAAAGTGGGTACATTTTGTATCATTACATCGTAGCTCATATTCTTTTTTTTTTTTCCTTTTTTTTGAGTTGGAGTCTCACTCTGTCGCCCAGACTCGAGTGCAGTGGCCGCTCCCGGCCACCGCAGCCTCGACCTGCTGGGCTCTTGCGATCCTGACGCCTCAGCCTTCCAAGTAGCCACATTTACAGGCATGCGCTACCACGTCCGGCTGATTTTTTGATTTATTGTAGAGGTGAGGTCTTGCTGCCCGGGCGGGTCTTGAACCCGTGGGCTCAGGCAATCCACTCACCTCAGCCTCCCACAGGCGCGGGATTACAGGCTGAGCCACCTATCCCGGCTTGTAGCTCACATTCTATGTGTCAAAGAATACGTTATGTTTCTTGTCTTGTTCAGTCCTCATAACAGCTGGGTGAGGTACATGCAGTGAGGAAATAGGCATAGCAAGCGGGGTCATACAGATAGTTGAGAAGCTGGGGTGTGAACCCAGACTTGTCTCCTGGAGGCTTGCTCTAATTATTGTTCTTTATTGCTAAATTTCTCCAAAGGCTGACATTACCAATCTGGGTCCCACAGACACCGAATTTGTCTATAGATGAACTTCAGAAAGTTGTGGCGGGAGACTTTCCTGTGTGTATACAAAAGTATGCATTTTTCCCTCTGCAGAGTATGTTCATACCTCTCATAAGATTCTTAGATTTTATAAATACAAGAAACAACAGTCTAGAGAGTGATCACAGAGAGTTACAAAGTGATAAGTCCTTTTCCAAGTGGAGGAGAGTATGGCTAACTGGGCAAAACAGGAAGAGGGTATTGTTTGGTTTGATCCTTGCAGGATTTGGATAGGTGGATGCCAAGTTTGGAGATAGGGAGAGAGTAAAGAAGCCCATTGTCTGAGTCAGGAAAGAATCAGTTGTTTCCTCCCCAGGTTACAGTTGAGTCAGAATAATTGAAGGCATTTATCTTCTTAGCGATGGGAGGTTGTGATGCAGCTATTAGTGAAAGCAGTACACAGCTAGGGAGTCCTTAGGCTTGCGTGAATAAGGGAAACTGCTCTATTTCTTTCCTACCCAGTCCCTTGTCTATGAATATGAGCAAAATTTCATTACAAATATAAATAAAAGAATCCTGAGTTTCAAAAGTAAGTCTGTTGTTTTATATTTTCATTATCAGTAAAGTAGAACAATACTCTATCAATATATAACAAAATTAGTGTCAGTGTATATTTCTAACTCAAAAAGAATGAAAGCTAACCATCCTGGACTTAATCATTTTAGCTTGCATCCTCAAAATTGAACATCAAAGCTAATTTTTACTTTATATGATAGTTTGTACACACTTAGGATCAAAATTTTGTAAGGAGTAAAATATATAGTAATAGCTTCTCATAAATTTTCAGATACTTTTTTTTCATAAAGGAATATTTTGTTATGAGTCGAGTTTCTTCATCAATATATACTTATGTATGTCAGTATTAATGTGGTAAAATGGCACATTCAGGTGAAATCACTTTTTTCAAAATTGTTTGACTTTTTAAAAGGGTAATCTGATTTAATAAAATATTTCAGGCTATATTGTTAAAGAAGTATTAGTTAAGTTAATATTTGCAATATTCTATAAGTTTAAAATGCAGCTAAAAATTAATAAAGCAGCTACGTTATCAATGTCCTGTATATTTTATTTACTTAAAAAATTTTAGACCAGGCATTGTGGCTCATGCCCATAATCCCAGCAGTTTAGAAGGCATGCTTGAGTCCAGGAGTTCAAGACCAACCTGAGCAACATAGCCGTCATCTCTACAAAAAAAAAAGAAAGAAAGAAATTAGCCAGGCATGGTGGCATATGCCTGTAGTCTAGCTACTCAGAAGGCTGAGGCAGAAGGATTGCCTGAGCCCAGGAGTTTGAGGTTGCAGTGATCCATGATCATGCCACTGCACTCCAACCTGGGTGGCAAAATGAGACTCCAACTCAAAAAAAAAAAAATTTGTTTTAACCTAAAATTAAACCTTCCCTTGGAGTTCTTGCAAAACAGATGCTACGATTGACCATAACTGTAGAGTAAAACTAAGAAACTAAAACACAGTGAAAATGCCTTCCTTTATTTCCATTGATCCAAATGCAAAATAAAAGGTAAATATGAAAAACAATATTTTGAAAACACGAATTCCTATCATAAAATATAATTGCCAAAATGCGAAGGGTTTTTGAAAACTGATTTTGCCTCAGTAGTATACTTTCAGAAAATCTTACATTAGTTTGTTTCTGAAGCTGCATTTCTAATAATGGAGCTGTCATTTTCTTCATTCTTTCCTTTCAGAACAAGGGTGGGGGGAGATTAAAATAATCTTCAAAGCAGACACCATTACACTGAGTGGACCCTGGCATGCAAGCTGCTTTTCTAAAGCAACACATTTTAGTTCCCACTGCAGATGAGAGTTAAATATCCACTCAAAGCAGAGATCCATCCAGCTTGTGGAGAGGACTGAAATCATATATCTTTCTCTATGTCTAGCTCATGAAATAATCTAATACAATTTTCTTTTGTTTTTTAATTGCAGAAAGGAATCTGGATTTCCAGTGATTGCCAAGGGAGTGGGGTATAGCACTGTCCAAAGCTTTAAATTAAAATGAAAGTGAAACAATGCTAGGAAAAGCAGAAAAAGATAGAAGTCTAGTTTATTTTGCTCTTTGAGAATAACTATCTTGGTTTTACCAGAATTTTTTTTTTTGCCTTTTTGATCACCTCCGCAGAGAAACTAAGGACTGGGAAAATATGAAAGCTGAGCTGTCCCCCTGTCTCCTTTAGAGCTGATTCCCAAGTCTGGGCTGAGACATACTAGTGGCAGAGAGAAGCTACATCGCTCCTGTCTGTGCTGTGCGTGCACAGTGGATCAATGCAGGCCCAGAGCCCTGGGGGCTGTCAAGATAATACCTTTCATTTAAAGGAAGAAAAAAAAAATTTAATAACAAATGTTAAGGAACTATTTTAAAACGCATCGTCCTTGCAGTTTGGAGTCAGTGCTACTTGTAAGTGACATAAATAGCAGTATGAAGAAAACTTACTCATTTACTGTAGTAAATATTCCATTGGCATTGTATTAAGATATTATTCGTATGCTGTTCTCTCTTTTTAAGATCATGCCCAGATTGGTTTTTCTCTTCCATAAATGGCCCTGATAAAAGTCAGTCTTCCAAGTGTTTTACAGTATCATGGTCCCCAAACCTCAGCAGGGAAAGCCCAGCTAATATGAGACACATGCTAATAAGAGACTGATTTTCCATTTTTAATGTTTTATGCCTAAGCCAGATGATGTATCCAGCTAACCACTTTAAACCTTTCAGTAAAGGTTTGATAATAGATGTCATTATTGAATGTCCTCATACATGCCCCTTTGAAACAAATGATCACCTATTAGAGGATAGAGACAAAACACATTTACTTGAATGAAATGTTTAATAAAGTACATCAGGACTTGTTTTTATTGGTATTGCTCTATGAATACTTTATGTGCTAATTTAGGGCTTAGGAGTACTTAGTCATCCCAGTGCTCCAGTCTGAAATAGGCATGTACCTTATTATTATAAACGCCAGCCTTTAATGTTTAGAACATATTTATAAAACATACTTGTCCTCTTCCTAAAATTGAAAACATCTGTTTCAGATTTTCTGTTAAAATGTTATGGACATGAGAGCCTGGTGATGAGGCAGTCTGCCATTTTGAATGGGAATTAAGCTGACAATGCATTCTGCACCAGTGAGGTCGTGAAAGCAAACAAAAAAAAAAAGGCAGATGGTTCATTTAGTTTAGTAATTGTAATTTGTTGTTCATTAAAAGTAATTCCCACACAGCCATTCTTTATTCTAATACAGTATAAGGAAAATTTTACTCTGTAAACCTGGTCTAATAATTTTTTTCTTTGGCATAATTTACACTGACGTTTGATAGGCAGTTGATTAGAGCAGAATGATTTCTTTAGAAAGAAAATTAATTATAATTTTTGCAGCTTTCATTAGTCTGCTTTTGTAACTACCATGGCTAAACAGCAGGGGTTTGGCCCTGAAATGCTGAGTATCACTGGATCATCTGCAGTGTACTCTACCTTGTAAGATGACTAGACCTCTTCATTGTAGTTTCTATATCTACATAAAATGAGAATTTGTGAGACAAAATTTTCAGTGTGCTTTGAAATATACTTAAATATATATTTATAGCAGTAAAGATTGCATCATACTAATTGAACATCATACTGTGTAGTCTGAAAAATATCCAAGTACAGAGACACATTTTAGTCTTTAGTGTTCTATAGCATGTAATAAGAATATTTCCTGAATTTATACAAATTGCCATATATGCACACAAATAACATAAATTTTAACAGTGGGGATCCCATTCTTCAGAAATAGACAAAATTGTTTGAAGTGCATTTTAAAGGAAGGAACATGATATTCTATTGACAGGATTGATGATAGAACAGATTTATAGAGGAACCAATTCCATTTCAGTGTTATGATCTGATTGATGGATATAATGTGGTTTCAGAAAATTATCTTATAAAATAAATGTATATCTGACCAAATCAGCAAAACCTAAGAAGAAATTTGACTGTTTACAAGTATATATGGTACTATTTTTCTGTGCCATTATTCTGTTTTTGTTGTACACAAGCGTATTGATATTAATGTTAGTTTTTCAGAAGGAGATAAGAATTGTCAGTTTCTCAGCCATGAGGTGAGTTAGATTTATTTTGCACTGGACTTCAGATTTCAGAAAGTGTTACAAGAATATCCAGGAAGTACTTTTTTGTCTGTAAAACATTTTTCAACCATGGGGGGAGAAAACTATCTTTTCTATTTTTATGAAAAAAGGAATTAGATTTCAATAGAATTGGCAATATTTTGTTAGATTAAGTAACAGTCTAATGAAATGTTTTTATAGATATTTTTGCATCCACAACTTCTTATATCCAGAATTCTAAATTTTCATAATTAACTATCCAGGAAATTGTTTAAAAACTGTAAAGAAAGTCTTCTGTTTTATAACACAATCCCTGTTTCTGTGGAATATGAACAAGACAGTGTTTATTGTAGTCAGAAAAATTGTTGGCATGATTCTGCATAAGTGAAGAATCTCTGGATTGTCTCAGAGTGTTAGCTGCCCATTTGCAGACAAACAAGCTTTTAGTGTGCAATTTAGGTCAATGGATCGAGGGGGGAAGATGTGTTTAGGCGACAGATTTTAAATCACCATAATATAAATATGCTTCCCTTTTCATCCGGAATTTGCTTTCTTTCAAGGTAATTTAGTACAGCAGACATGCACTTATGCCTGTCTTTGTAATTTTAGGGATTAGGATAGTGAGGATTAAATGGTGACCCTTAATCTTCAATATCAACTTTAAGAGCGAAATATAATATGCAAATGGAACACATTCATTTTGTGTTTATATATTTTAATCTCTGTAATTTAGTCTTAAGAAGATGGAAACTCATCTTTGCCTTATTTATTTTGAATCCTAAAGCAAGATGCCATTAAAATCTTTATCCTTCTGTCTTAGTGGATAAATGTTTATCCTTTAGGGCTTAGAATATAATTTAAAAAAAAAAAAAAAAGACTTTAACCTAACAACATTTTTCAATCAAAGGAAGTGGCATGTGTGGTTAATATAAAAGTGTAGTTAGACTGACTTGTGTTAAATGATTGGATAAGTTGGTAAGTCAAGCCCTGAAAAAAAAAATGAGATAACTTTTGTTTTGAATTTAATTTTAAAAATTATTAAATTGAATTTTGATTAACAAAATTAGCTGGTGTATTTCTGACCAAGTTTACTTTGTTCTTAGTAAACTCGTCCTTTATGGTTTGAATTTCAGTTTATGGGCAGGAATATATTCTAAAGGACACATCTATTTGGGTGAAATATTAAGCTGATATAAAAATCTGGGCCATATTCTTTTAGACAAGTAGACATAAGAGCTATAGTGAATAAGCAGATCAAAAAGAGAAATGAAAAACAGAAACAAAGGATCTTTTTTATGCTTCCGACTTCACTGGAAGAATGGCATTAGAACAGCTTGCTTAGCTTGGCTCACTGGCTTCATCAACCAGGTAGCTTCCGACCGTTGAGACAAAGGTTTGCCAGATTTCTGGATATGTAACTTGAATGTCTATCATATAGAAGTGATTTGAGAACTTTGTGATGAATTGATTGTTCTTATTGCAGAAAATGCAGATAGTTTCAGATCACAAGTTATACTTCAAGTTTTTGAAAAAGGGAAGATCAAAAATACGTTGATTAATTATAGGAGTAGTCCTGACTCTGTTCTTAAGCATCCAGACCCAGCATTGTGTCATCATAGATAAAAGGAACATTGAGCACTAAATGACACATGTGAATAATAGGACACTACAAACATGAACATTTAACCTAGGCATAATTTCCCTCTGAAGCTGATTACTTCCCATAAGTACACAGTTGCTTTCATGACTAAAATCATTCTTTGAATTTAAACTTGTTTACTGAATCCTAAAAATGGATTACTGATGGAACTAGCATGGATAATGTTATCCCTATCTAGAATCACAATGTTTTACACTATAAGTAGTAAATCTGTATTTGCAGAACTTTATCTCCCTAAATACTATGAGTAAATTTATTCTCTCTGATACTTACTCAAGTTTATCTTTTCTTGGTTAATAACTGACACAGAATTTTTTTTTTAAATTTCTGACCGTAAGAAAACATGATGGCACTTAAAAAGCTTGTGCATTTATAGTCTCCTTATCTTGTCATAAAAGTGGCTATAACGCATTTCATTCTAGTGGATGATTTTACTAATGACTAAATAAACAATTGCATGTATAGACTAATAATACCATGGTATTTTATTCAGTCCAGCTTCGATGGGCAACATAGTTGGTTCCATGTTTTTGCTATTGTGAATAGAATTGTAATAAACATAAGCGTGCAGGTATGTTTTTCATAGAATGATTTGAGTTCCACTGGGTATGTTCCCAGTAGGGGAATTGCTGGGTCATATGGAAGGTCAATTTCTAGTTCTTTCAGAAATCAATACACTGTCTTCCAGAGAGGTTGTTGTGGTACATATACACAATGGAGTATTATGCAGCCATAAAGAAAGACAAACATATGGACTTCACAGAAACTTGGGTACCTTTGTAGTCGGTCATACTCAGTGATCTATCATAAAAACAAAGAACAGAATACCATATGTTCTCACTCATAAGCGGACCTTGAACAACTGTAATACTATAAGAAAGGAATTAGCAGTAGTGGGAAACTGTCAGGGGAAGGGGGTGGGATTGGCAGTTGAGGGAAACTGCTAGGGGAAGGAGGGGCATACCTCATCAACAAGGGTACCTGCATACTCAACGTTTGTATACGTAACTCTGAATTGTACCCCACATCTTTATAATAAAAAAAAAAATACCATGATGTTTAGGATTTTTCAAGACTTTAAGTACTTTGCCCAGTTGTTCATTAGGCAGAGTATTATAGTGATTAGGGGTTTTGGAGTCAGAGAAACCTGCATCAAAATCTCATCTTTTATTTGTTAAGTGACAAATAAGTCACTTATTTGTTATATGACATAGAGAAAGTTCCTTAACCTCTTTAACCTTCAGTTTCTTCATTTATAAGGTGAGATTCTTATAGTACCTATATAATAAGGGTTTTGAGAGGATTAAGTATGATAATGAATGTTATCTGCTCTGCATAGTGTCTGGAACATAGTGACTTATAAAAAATGGTAATTATTTTTATGAATTTACCTATTATGCTATTATATTGAAACAAGCTAATTGTAATTGCACTTAGGAGAGGCTCTTTGTGAAAAGCTTTTATATTCACTGTTAATGTGTAAGAATCCATCATAACTTGTTAGCAGCAGAAATATTGAAATATAGTTTGGGTCAGTAGAGGCTTGTTTAAATCCATCATAACTTGTTACCAATCAGAAATAGTTATGTATTTCTTTAATTTAAATTATTTCATTCTCTGTTAGAGTAAATTCATATTTATACATGTGTAATTGAGTCAAATAAAATATAGAGATCTTTATTTAAGAATCGGGACAGAGATACCTCTGTAAGAGAACAATGTGGCATGGCTTCTTAAAGAAAGATATGAAAAGTTTTAGTCTTCTAGAATTTAACTGGTGATTTGGTTATACGTATAGCTAAGCACCTTATGAATTAATGAGCTAAGGCATTGCAAGTGAGATGGGCTTTGTAAAAGTGACACTCAAAGTTTATTTTGAGTGAATATATATCAGAAGTTTAGGGAGTTTTTTTGTTGTTGTTGTGGATAAAGTCACCTCCTGAGAGCATTCTCAGGACATCCAGCCTTACCCCTCAATCCTAAGTGTCCATTACAATCCTGAGGCTTATGAGTGTGTCTTCTGATGATTCTCACACAGTTATGCTGAGCTAACCAGGTCAGTTAAGCCCTAAAGGACAAGTACTCACATGCTTATTCACTCATGGCAGAGAGCAAGTAAAGATTTGGTAAACTGATTCGGAAAGACCTCTGATCACTTAGCAAATTAGAATTGTCTAAGTGGGATGGAACTGGTGGTGACAATCTCCAGAACCCTTACAACTACAGAAATATTCCCTCCAAACTTTAGTCACTGAACTGAAGCCACTAATTGGCTTATTTTCTAATACTCTATCCGTATTTCTTGTATAAAGCCAAAGGAATCAATGAAACAATATTTGCTTCTACTTTGTTTTTCTATAACCGAATTCTTATAGGACCATGTAAAGGCAGTTTATGCAGAAACTATGATTTGAGAAGTTGTTCTTCCTCTTTTTGAACCATTACATCAGTAGTGACTAAGGCATAAGGCCTGCAAGACTGTGACATTCTGTCTTAGACAATAGGATTAGGACACTTAGAGTCTTCTCTAGAAACAAACTTTTCTGTTACATTTGATTATAGTTCCCTTTGTTAAAAGTCCATGTTCAATTCAAAAATTTAGAAACTGTTATTTTTTTAAGCCTTTTTTGGGTCTCTTTCTACTCATTTTGCTCTTCAGAAATACCAAAAAAGGAACTAAAAATTGTGATCACTTTTGTTCCAGGACATTAAGATATAACCAGTTTGTGGTTTCTTTGGAATATTGCCTAGAAGTCAAGAAACAAAGCATTTTTATATATCCACTTCTTAAGTGTGCCTGAGTCCATTCTTAAGTAAATGCAATGATAACATATTATTAAAATGTGAATATTTAGTGGGGCAGGCTAGGGAACAAGGAATTCTTTCCATTTAAGCTATAAGGAGCCGGGCTTGGTGGCTCAGCCTGTAATCCCGCACCTTTGGGAGGCTGAGGTAAGTGGATTGCCTGAGCCCACGCGTTCGAGACCCGCCTGGGCAGCAAGACCTCATCTCTATAATAAATCAAAAAATCAGCCGGGCGTGGTAGCGCATGCCTGTAATTCTGGCTACTTGGAAGGCTGAGGCGGAAGGATCGCTGGAGCCCAGCAGGTTGAGGCTGCGGTGGCCAGGAGCGGCCACTGCACTCCAGTCTGGGTGATAGAGTGAGACTCCAACTCAAAAAAAAAAAAAAAAGCTATAAGGAAAGGCTTCATAAAGACGATTTTTAAAATTGGGCTGAAAAATATTTGTAGGCTTGATGTGCAAAGATTGGGTGGTGAGTAGGAAGGAATAATAAAAGATATGATGATAACATGAGTAATTCCATACTGTTATAGATGTCCTTGCCCATTCTGATGAAATGAAATGCTCAGGAGAAAAACAGTATGCAATTTAACATTTAATATTATGAGTTTAATATCATTCATAAGTGATATGAGTATATAACATTTCTTATATTTATAAGTCCTGACCTTTGAGAAGTGATTCAAGCTCTAAAATTATTAAACATGATTGTTTTCTTTTTTTGTCTGAGAAAAATAGACATATATTTCAATCAATCAAGATTGCTAGTTAATATTGTAGATCTTTGAAGGAAAGTAGAGGGACAAATATTTTAAACAATTGAAAACTACTTGGGTTACAATAAAAAATAAATTAGACCTCAAAAATAAGTTGACATTAGACCATTTTGGTATATCATGGAAGAGAATTGCTGAATGCTAGGTAAAAGAATATAAACTGTATATTTTTTACTTTATACTATATAGTTTGGGTCAGTAGAGGCTTGTTTAAATTTCATCTAGAAAAACTCTGATGGAAGGGATTCTGTTTGTTTTGTCTTAGTATTCCCTGGTGCTTAGAACATACTTATTAATATTAAAGAAATGAAAAGGAAAAGGAAGAAAGGAAGGAGAGAGGGAAAGAAGAGTGTAGGATGGATTGGTTGGTGAGATCGGTGTCAAGGAGACAAAACCTGTAGTACTTTAGGGAAATAAAGTAAACAAAGTCTTGAAGTAAGACTTGAAATGGGAGGAGGGAAATATTTAAAATATTTTTCTGAAATCGAATTTACAAAAGTTGAAAACTGGCTATAGGGATGATAAAGGTAAGGAAAGTCTGAAGAGTTACAAGTGATTAGTTGTTTTTTAAACACATGGTAACGGAGAGGGCAACTGTGTCAGAAATATAAAACAAAAGATAAAATTACTTGAGGAAAAAGTAACAATGAGTATAATTCTTAGCATGTTTGTGTTTGAGGTTTTTACAGGGCATCTAGAGGAAAAAGTAGAACAGCAAAGATCAGGAGCTTATCATATAGATTTGAAGATCACATTCCCTGAATTTACTGATGTGTAAATGAGGGTGGATGAGATTTCCAAGACCGTACAGTAAAACCAAGCATGCATAGAAGTATCTCTACATGTAAGTGGTGATGAGAAGGAGGAGAAACCAACAATAAGGAAACTGTCTGAAAGATTAAAAAGAAAATTACCAGAGTAGAGGACCAGGAAAACCAACTAAAGAAAACCAGCTAGGAAGATATAATGAAGTGCAGCAAATGCTGTACAGAGAACTCAGAATAACCAGAGACTGAGAACAGATGACAGCGAGTTCCAGAAGTAGAATATAAATCACTCTCTAGGGAAGTTTGGTCACAAAAAGATGCAAAGGAAAGGTGACTGTGTTCCCCATGAATGAGATCTATATATTTAAATTCTGTGAAATTCATCAGTTTAAAAGCTGCAACTCTATTTGGGGAAAAAGTAAAAGTAAACAAAGCAATTCCAACTTGAAACTTGTACTTCTCAATGTCAACTCAGGCAAGAGGTGTGACGACCACATTCCAATGGTCAATAGCAAAGTCAAGTCCAGTGTTTCTATAATGTTTCTTTTTACTCTCCATCATTATCCTCAAATATAAAAAAACTCATGAACTAAGATAGTCAACTGGAATGAATTATAAAATCTATATTTGTGTGGGCAAAGTTCCAGAAGAGATAAATGCATCCTGTGGGTAGAAAACAGGGTAGTTCATATTTGGCAGGAAGAATAAACAGTAGTGTCTGCAGTGCTACTCTGGACTGTCTGAGCAATCTGGAAGAGCTATGTGGTATAAATAGAAATGAAGATACTTTAAAAATAATCAGAAAGTTTGTATTTACATAGTTTCCCATTCACTTTATTGATGCTCTAAAAACAGTTGTTTTAGGAAGTATATATTTTGGAGAAAAGAGTGGTCAAAGCTTTCTTATATTCCTCCTGTTTCAGAAATGATCATGTTCTCAGCCTTAGCCATAATAAAGATAGGAGCGGAAATGTTTCTAAAGAATTACAGCCAGTATTTTTTGGTCATATTTTCAGCCTTCATTCAATGGCATGTTGAAGTTATTGATAGAATCACAGAAATAGTGTTCTCTTCAGTTATACGGTATTGTTATGTGAGAATGGTTGCTGATTGGTTTGGGCACAGAGTGCTTCCACATAAATAGGTCCAACAAATTTGTCCCTAGAAGGACAAATGGGCATGTCCTAGAGAAATAAGCAGAGAGTTAAGGCATCGTGTGTTAAGAGCTGACGGGTGAAAGGACAGGCATTTGGATGGTGTTGATATGGTTGCTGGGTGATGTCAAAGTCACACCAAATTATAATCTTGTCCCCCCTAGAATGATATGTTAGTCCCCTTCTCTGATTTGACCAAAACATTGCACTTCTGTTTTTTCCTCGTTAGACTGTGATTTAGCAATTTGAATCTGGCAATTTGGGTAGCAAAATCGATCTTGCATCTTTTATCAGCAGAGGTACCACTGGACATTTACCTATCATCCAGAAGGAACCTATTCCTTAAGCGTAATTACCAACTCCTGCTATTTTCTTCTGTTCACTGACTGTTGTAAGGAAATGAATTCTTAGGAGGCCTGAGAGTTTACACATTGCACTAAATGCTACTCTTAAACATTATCATATCTGCTCCTTTAACACATAAGCCATCAAATCAAAATGACATTAGTACAAGAGGAAGAGGTGATGGGAGTGAAAGTGTGAGTATGCCTTCTGCAAATGCATGTTAATCGCAGAATCAAAATAAACACACTTAATTGAACAGTATCCGGATCAATAAAATCATTGACTGAGTACCACTGGTGCTCACTTGAGGTAAACAAGTGATTTAATAGTCTTCACTTCCTTCAGGCCTCTTTGGTGTGGCCATCAATAGTGTACTCCTAAATCGGAACTGGCAGTGACCAAAAGGCCCTCATCAAGCAACCCAGCCTGACCTCCCGAGGTGTATTATCACCTGACGACTTGCAAGCCACTGCTTATTTCCACTTTGTGTGTCCTATAATTCTTGTTACATAATTTGAAACTCACACACACACACACACACACACACACACACACATATCTTTCACAAAAGTTATTCTTTAAGGACTTGAATATGAATTGCTCATTTCAAACATTTGCTTTATTCCAGTTTAAACTGCTTACACCTTTTATATTTACTGTTTGTAATGCAATGCAGCAAGATGGGAAAAAGGAGAAATGTAGAATGTAGAGGAAGTAGAAAGAAAGTAGGAGTTTAGAGTTTGCCACTAACACAGCCACAGATTTCAGGCCTTCACAATGAATCACAGAGACAGAGCTAAGATTTGTAACTGTTATAAGGTTCTGTCCTTCTCTGAATTTCTGATTGAAGAACCTGTTAAATTACCATCACATGGATCTATGTTGCATATCTGAATATCATGCTGTGTACTTCATTCCAAGCATGCCAGGTAGACTTCCAACTAATCGGAGCTCTGCTATCTCACTGTTTTCTGCTAAGACAGTTCTACTTTGCATGAACATGACTGCCACTCATGATAGACATTCTAAGTATACTTTGGGACACGTGAAATTCAGTGGTGATCAACTGAATTAGTTCAGAGTTTCATGATGAAACTTTGAAACTCCCAACTATAAGTCAAGATAAATGAATCCATGAAGGCCAAATGAATCTGATGAAGGAAGTTAAATCATAGCCCATTTTAACTCTTTAGCTAGAACATTTTGCTAAGTAGAGCTGAGTCAGAGATATTTCTTTAAAAAAGAAAACTTGGCAGTCATTATAAAGATGTTATTGGCTAGTAATAATCACATTATCAACACAGCTGTGTGCAAATACTTTTGTTAATGAACAGATGTATTAAAATCCGGTAAGTCTAGAGACTTATTATTTTAGTATCTTCTAAAGGCTAAGCCTATTGTGATGCATCAGTGTCATTCTGGAACGCTAGATAGACAATTCAACTCTATGGTTCATCCTAGTCAAGCACCATTATTATTTGCTGAATGAAAGTCTTGGCCTAATTTAAAAATTATGGTGATGAAATATAGCTTTATTCCTTGATTGTTTAAGGAGTACAAATGTGAAGTATCTGGCCCTCCCTATAGCTTTTCTGGCCATTAGTAATGCCATGGTGAAAACAACAAAAGTAGTTTATGCTATCCTTTCTGTAAAAATTTCTTGGCATCATCTACAGTATATGAGAGGGGACACCCGAAAAACTAGAATTATTTTTTGTAGTACAGGCTTCCCCCACTAGGTAAGTGTCCTAGGAATCCATTGGCATCAGTGTACCAGCTAATGTTGGGAGAAGCTGCATTCAGCTTCAGTTAATTTTTTTTTTTTTTTTAAGCATTGATTCAGTCTGTTCGCCCATTTCCTGATGGGTGATTTATTGAGCACACCTGCCCACACCGGCTGAGTGTTCAGCAGTTTTTGACCAAAAATGGCATGACCCCCCCCCATGCACTCAATCTTACCCCAAGTGAATTTTTTGTTGTTTCCCCTGGATGAAAAGAGTCCTCAAAGGAAAACGTTTTGCCAGTGTGAAAGAGATGAAACAAAAAATGGCAACAGCACTAAAAGGCATCAGAACTGAGATAAAAAAACTTTTGAGCAATGGAAAAGGCGTCTCAATAGGTGTGTTGCATCAAACGGAGAGTACTTGGCAGGTAACTGAAGTTTAAACATGTAAGAATAAATATACAATTTTTTAATAAATAAATTCTGGGTTTTGGGGGTTCCCACTCATGTAGCACATACATTCCAAATGATGTATGTGCTATTTGAGGCTATCTAGAGACAAATGAGATTCTCTATATATCCAGTGCTTTCCTAAAGAGTTTTTAAAATATAGATGCATAAGCTCTACTCCAGGAGTTTTATTTATTTATTTATTTTTTATTTATGTATTTATTTTTTTTGAGTTGGAGTCTCACTCTGTCGCCCAGACTGGAGTGCAGTGGCTGCTCCCAGCCACTGCAGCTTCGACCTGCTGGGGTTCCGGCGATCCTTCCACCTCAGGCTTCCAAGTAGCTGGAATTACAGGCACGCGATACCACGCCTGGCTAATTTTTGATTTATTGTAGAGATGAGGTCTCACTAACTTGCCCAGGCGGGTCTCGAACCTGCGGGCTCAGGCAATCCACTCACCTCAGCCTCCCAAGGTGCCGGATGACAGACTGAGCCACCGAGCCCAGCTAGGAGTTTTATTTTCAAACAAGAACCTGATAATCTGGCTTTTAAGAGACATTCTCCTGCAGATGCCCAGGTCAACCTAGGAATCATTGCTCTCTCTTCTCCATAGTGCTGGCCATGACGACATGAACATTCAGTCTTGCTTCTGCTACATAGGCTGTCCTTTTACTCTGAAATACTGTCCCATCTTCCCCTAAAAAACATATGTTTATCCTTTAAGGCCCAATTTAAAAGTCACCTGTGCTAGGCACAAGTTTACTGTCATACCCAAGCTACATGGACATTGATCAGAATGCTCTGTGACCCTCCCTCCTTGAAAACTCTTGACTCTCAATGAGGGAGACAAGGGTTGAAAGGCTGTATTTTCTCTCCTTGCTCATAATAAGGTCCATAATTTGCAAGTGCATGTGAAAATGTCAGTAAAATAAAATTTGTGTTTATGTAGGTATAGTTTTCATTATTGTTTCTTGGATGATTGATTTTAAAAGATAGACTTGCACTGATGTACTGAATAGTGGCATTTTGTAGGATTGGTTGTACTTTTTCTTTTTCAAAGCCCTAAAATAAATAGAAAAGTTAGTCAATTATTTTTTCAATTTTACTATATAAAATTTTCTAAAAGATATTTAGTTATACATTTTTATCTTAAATTTTTCCCTACAGATGGTTATTTCAGTGTACATCTGGGACTCTGTAGCAGAGTCAGTTTTAGAGACAATTAGAACATCTGAGGCTGGGTGCAGTGGTTCACACCTGTATGTAATCCCAGAACTTTGAGAGGCCACGGTGGGAGGGTCACTTGAGGCCAGAAGTTTGAGATCAGCTTGGGCAACAAAGTGAGATCCTGTCTCTATAAAATAAAAAAATTTAAAAAAGGAAAAAT
This sequence comes from Carlito syrichta, assembly GCF_000164805.1. Classification (NCBI taxonomy): domain Eukaryota; kingdom Metazoa; phylum Chordata; class Mammalia; order Primates; family Tarsiidae; genus Carlito; species Carlito syrichta. The sequence goes on along the minus strand of NW_007254146.1, from coordinate 343,541 downwards.
CAGCTGGAAAAAAAAGAGAGAAAAATTCAGCAGAGTATGGTGGTGCATACCTGTATTCCAAGTTACTTGGGAGACTGAGGCAGGAATATCACTTGAACCCAGAAGGTCGAGGTTGCAGTGAACCAAGATTGTGCCACTGCACTCCAGTCTGAGCAACAGAGTGAGACTCTGTCTCAAAAAAAAATAAAAAGATAAGATAAAAAGAATATTTAAGAAATACGATTTTTGTAATATTATATACAGAAAAGCTTGCAATTTGATTTTGATGAACAAAATAACCTTTTAAAATGATTAAAGTAGCCGGGCTCGGTGGCTCAGCCCGTAATCCCGCGCCTTTGGGAGGATGAGGTGAGTAGATTGCCTGGGCAGCAAGACCTCATCTCTATAATAAATCAACAAATCAGCCGGGCGTGATAGCGCGTGCCTGTAATTCCGGCTACTCGGAAGGCTGAGGCGGAAGGATCGCCGGAGCCCAGCAGGTCGAGGCTGTGGTGGCCGGGAGCAGCCACTGCAGTCCAGTCTGGGCGACAGAGTGAGACTCCAACTCAAAAATTAAAAAATAAAAAAAAAATAAAATAAAATGATTAAAGTAGTAGTATTTTTTGAAGTTTTGGGATAGCATAGTTATTATGAAATGATATTCAATTAAACATTATTGTATGTAGGGCAAATTATTTTTAATTTTAGAAAAAGTTTATTTAGCATACTGGCCTGGTCTGAGAGTTAAAGTAAGAAATCTCTTATCAGTAGGAATCTTTGACCATAGACCAAGTACAGCATTACTAGAACACCGTATCACACCTATTACCTTAGTTTTAATGGTGATTTCTGGTAATGTACCTTTGTAGGGTGCTAGGTCTTAGGGAACACTTCACCTGACTACAATCCAAGTAATGTTATTAGTTGATGTCTAAGTTGTTTCAAAAAGTAAATATCTTTTTTCTTCATCAATTTGTATAATCAATCAATTAATTTTGAATTAAAGCAAGATCCACCCCTAATCATCATTTTTAAAACTTTGTTCTTTTGAAGTGCAAGTTTTCATTCACTTTTCACTTAACAATTCTTAAAAAGGTAAACTTTGGACTATTCTATGTTGGGTAAGATATTCTTGGTAATTTTTTTTTTGTTCAAACTATGTTCAATAAGTACCAGTTTAAAAATAAAATTTTTGGTGTCTAGAAATAACATTTTCTAGTCATATATTAGAAAATGAAAAAATCAGCTGGGCTCGGTGGCTAAGCCTGTAATCCCGCGCCTTGAGAGGCTGAGGTGAGTGGATTGCCTGAGCCTGAGGATTCGAGACCCGCCTGGGCAACTTGGCGAGATCTCATCTCTACAATAAATCAAAAATCAGCCGGGCGTGGTAGTGCACGCCTGTAGTTCCAGCTACTTGGAAGACTGAGGCGGAAGGATCGCCAGAGCCCGGCAGGTCGAGGCTGCGGTGGCCGGGAGCGGCCACTGTACTCCAGTCTGGGTGACAGAGTGAGACTCCAACTCACAAAAAAAAAAAAAACAGAAAATGAAAAAATCTTTATGTGTGGTAACATAAACTTTAAGAGCAAAGCTAAGACTAAGCAATCATTTAGGAAACTGAAGTAAAATCTGGTATAAAATATATGCAATTGTTCCCCTCTTTTTGGCATGATCATTTCACTTCCAATGATGGTCCCTCTATGTGGGAGCCATTTTACTACATAGCCACGAACTCGACTGACTTACTCTTTGAGTTAACTAAGATTGTGTTGTGTTTACACAGCTATGCTTTTTTTCACCTAATTATGGTATACTAAGAAATAAAACTTTCACTTTTTGTATTTTCTTTTTAACAAAGTCTGTTTAAAACTCTCATGTGCTAAATTCTGCATTTGTGGGGTTTTCACTTTTCTTGTGTAAGTGACTGTATTTTTCAAGGAAAAATGATCACTATATTTATGGTAACTTCTGAAACCATGACTAAGAAAATTATCAGCATCTGGCAAATTTCTTTCAAGTATTTGGTTCTCAAGAGATATTTGCACAAGACATGTATTATATTAAACATCACAAAGATCACAACGGAAAACAAAGCGTGCTTTATTAAACCTAAATCTCTTGATGAATACCACTATTAAAATAATGTGACTATAGTATCTTGATTTCCAAATATGTATGCATCTTAGTTCTTGTGTACTTAGTACATAGCATGGTACTTAATACAATAGTAGGTGCTGACAAAATGAATTAATAAAAATTCCTGTTTCCACATCTTCCTTCATAACCTTAAAAATATCACTTTTTTTCAAAGTTCTATCATTGGTTTTATTGTAATTTTGAACATTTTTATATTCTTTGCCACTCACATGACATTAGTAGTCGTTGTATAAGTCTTTAAAATCCTTCTCTGTTACCTAACCTCTCTCTTGAATTCTAGATCCCATTTTCATACAGGTCTCCCATAAGGTTCTCATATCCATCTGTCTGTCTCATACGTCTGTAAGTCTAACTCATTTTCTCCTTAGTGTCTTCATGGATCAACTTGCTATTCCTGCTGACTTCAATTTTGTTAGCAGAACATCTTACTCGTCTACCTCCTGAGCCTACCACTTGACATTTTTATTTCCATCCAATCAACTGCCAAACTTCATAATTTTGTATTTGGAATCTTTTAATTGTCTTTTCTTTTTAAAAAAAATTATTTTTATGACTTCAAACCTAGACCATCATAACAGCCTCTAAATCAGCCTTTTAACTTACTGCTCCTTCTCTCTCTGCCTACTTTATACGACACTGCCATGTTGAAAGGTTTTTTTGTTTGTTTGTTTTTGTTTGTTTGTTTTGAGACAGAATCTTGCTCTGTTGTCCAGGCTGGAGTGCAGCGGTGAAGTCGTAGACCACTGCAGCCTTCACCCCCTGGGCTCAAGCGATCCTCCCCCACGCCCTCCTAAATGGCTAGAACTGTAAGCATGTGCCACCATGCCTAGCTAATTAAAAAAAAAAAAAATTGTTGAGACAGGATTTTTCTCTGTCACCCAGGTGAGGAAAACTTGAATCCACAGTTTTCTTCATGTAAACATCTTTGCTTGGAAATCTCCGTTGTTATTTCAATATATATTAAAGTTAAATTAACTTATATGAATGGAAATTACTATTAATTATTTGTTAATAAAATAACAATAACTCACATCTGTATCAGGATTTAAAGTTGACAGATTGATGTTTTCTTCTGTTATAATCCAGGTTGGAAAACAAAAACAAAACCTTTTAAAATGAAGTAAAATTAACATTAAAGAAAGATTTTGTCTGGGATGAACTGCTAAATTCCAGAGATCCAGGTTTTCTTTATAATTGATACTGCAGTGCAATTCTGCATCATGATATTCCATGACTATTCACTTGGGGCTTTTCCTAATCTCCATGTGATATGCCACTTGCTGCTACTTAGTAATTTTTAATTTATTGTAAATGTTTCATAAAGTGCTAGTTTTAAGTCTCCTGTCTCAGCTATCTATTAATAAGTCGATCTTTTACATTACTTATCTTGCCTCATTTACTCTTTTTCAATTGCTAGACAAATAATACTGTTCCATGTAGGACCAAGTAAGTCCCAAATCAAGAATTCTTAAGTATTGTCAGGAGAATGACATCTATCAATCCTCATTAACTTGGGATCATTTTTCTTGATGAGATGTTCAGAACTTTAGTTAGTACCCCGTGTCTGGAACCTTAAGAGTTGTTTGACTAGCTAGCTATTCATTTACAAGAAAGAGAATGGAAAGTCATGATTCTTTTTGAACCAAGGAGAGCTTCCTTATCCATTCCTTTTTTTAGCCTAGAGTTCTAGAACTGAGAGCAGAGAGAAGCTGATTTAGAATTTTTATAATGCCTGTAATATAGATAAATGAAATGAATAAAATACATCATGCTACAGAATTATTTTCAATTTTTACCCAATACATGTTGTTTATCTTATTATAGGTGTTTTGAGGATAAAATAGGATTTATCGAACTGAGTTAATTGCTAATTCAGTACAAATAAAATAATGTAAGATTTTTGCAGTGTTTTAAGATGTTTTGATAGACTGTTTAATTATATTGCAAAAAAGGTTGATTGTGCTATAAAATTATATGTTCTTCCTCTACAGAGTTAGTAGCAAATGCATTCTATTTCTAAGCTATCTTATATATCTGGAAGCTTGATCATTGCAGTTCTTATTTTCTTACCAAACTGATAATGTGTTATTAATTCAGATTTTTAAAAAATAAACTTCCAAATCCCTATGTTTTGTCCTAGGTTTAAAACTCTATGAGAACCAGACCACACATTCTTCTGCTCTTAGGCTGTTGTTTTCAGAGATGCTAACCTGTTAGTGATTAACCAAGATTAGGGTCTTGGATGCTTGTGGTTATCAGAAAGCTTTCCCTGAGGATGTCTCTAGTCCAAGGAGAATTTCCACTTTTATGTCTAGGAGGAATGCCCTAAAACTGTATTGACTGTGTATAAAGACTTGCATTTGCTGTGTGAATGCTTGATGATGCAGTTATGTAATGATGGAAGTAAAAAATTTGACACCAAATGTGCATGGTCTGGATTTAGACTTGAGATTCCAGACTGTGTTCATTTCAACCTAAATGCAGTAAGAGGTAAATGTAGTTTAGTATATTTACAGTAAAAGAAGTCACATATCATCTCTTTATGTACTCAGAATAAATGCAAAAAAGCAGAATGTGTATTTTCCAAAGCATAGGTGAGAAAAAAAAGAAAATAAATCCTACTACTAGCCAGATTCATTCTTTTCTTTCTCCTTCCAAACTGTATCTTTGTAATATTTTCCACTTTGTTATTTATTAATCTATTCCTCAACTGTAAATTCTGTGAAATATTTTTACTTCTTATTTTTCCATTACTTATAGTCAATAAGTCTTTATTGACTATAGAAAATAATGAATTTTTTAAAAATCAGTGGCAGAGCTGGGGTTTAAACCCAGATATCAATCTAAATGTAGTCTTTTCCCTTTTTTTTACTATATAATTCATCTGTATATCTCTAAACTTTACTCTGAAAAAAAATGATAAAAGTAACAAAATAATGCATATAATTTCAAGAAAATGGATTGTTTACTAATTGTTGAAACCATCTTTTGCATACTTGTTTTAAAATAAAGAAACAGATAAGAACAACATTAATAAGAAAGATGTAAATATTTGTTGCTGATTAGAAGGAATATGTGCCTGTCTCCCCATAACACTTTTTTTTTTTTTTTTTTTTTTTTTTTTAGTCAGAATCTCACTCTGTTATCCAGGCTGGAGTGCAGTAGCATGGTCACTGCTAACTGCATTCTCTACCTCCTGGGTTCAGGTAATTTTTCTGCCTCACTAAGCCTCCCAAGTAGCAAAGATTACAGGCACACACCACGATGTTCAGCTAATCTGTTGTTTTGTTTTGGTTTTGGTAGAGATGAGGTATTGCTATCTTGCCTAAGCTGGTCTCAAACTTCTGGGCTCAAGCAGTCCTCTCATCTTGGCCTCCTTAACTGTTGGGATCATAGGCATGAGCTACCATGCCCAGCCTGGCCATGTTTTTTATAGAAAGCTTGCTTCCTCTATTAAATGTCTTTTGGAGGCCCCTAGAATTAGCAGAAAATCGAATACTATGTCTCACATAGAAAGTCACATGTTCTGCTCATCTGTGTTCACTACCTAGTTCAGTCTTTCTGACTAACATCTCTTTCTGAGACCGAGACCATATCTTAGCTTAATGTCTATGTTAATATTCAGTAAAAAACAAACAAACAAACAAAAACAAAGCTGATTTATCTAGTTGTTTCATGGAAATAAAATTTTCATAAAAATAAGATAGGATTTGGGATGAGCCTAACCTTGAATAGAAGTTTATTAGACTCAAAAACCTGGAAAGAATCCAGTCAAATGGTAGCCTTTACTCTCTCTCTCTCTCTCTCTCTCTCTCTCTCTCTCTCTCTCTCTCTCTCTCTCTCTCTCTGGGGTTACAGTAGATATCAGTAATTAATGAAGTCACTCAGAATCCTTCTTGGCACATTGTTCTTGGCAATAATTATTGGATAATCAGAAGGGGTAGGCAAATTAAAACCTATTTGCTGTCTTTATGTCAGTAAGCTACCTGGTGTAAGTTAAGTAAATCATAGCATAGCTATTTGCTTTTTTTTTTAAAGTCCACTTTTACCAAAATTTTTAGAATTAATTGTGAGGGAAACATGAGGGAAAGAAGGTAAAATAAAGGTAATTTTCCTTCTTCTGTTAGGTAAACACTTTAGCCAGAGGTTCATGTTTTTATTTCTTTGTAATGTAATATTACTTTTCACATGAGTCATTCTGGTTAGAATATTGACTTGGAAAAAAATACTCAATTTTCTTTGTTTCTGTAGGATACAATTCTAGCTGTGATGGTAAGCATCATAAGAACCAGTTTCACCAAGAGTGGTTGTGCAAGCCATGAGTATCCCATAGTGGTCGTGAACTGCATCCAGGGATCCTTACCCTTATGCTGAGAAATTATTATTGCTAAAAAGAAGCTAGCTCTTAAGGAAAGGATGCTCAAACTGATTGCAACCTCTTTGCTATCCCTTTTTCTACAATTGGAATTCTGTTTGGAAAAGCTCTATGAAGCCTAGAGTTTGGGCAATAGTATTTATACTGTTTAATTACCATATGAAGACTAGAGAAAGAAAATATTGATTTATTAATAAGTGGTTAATCAAATTATATTTTTTTAAATATCAATAACTGAAAAGAGTGTAAAAGAACACAGGCAATATATATATAGTCTTTTGCTATTTAAGAATATGTGGTTCCAAATAATTTTGCGGTAACTAGAGTTTTACCTAATTATAGCTGTAAATCTTAGGCAATGTAATCTAAGAAGATGAAGCCACTGAAGTAACATATATAATTAGCTCTTCATGACCTAAATTGACACGACAGATCCACTACCCTTAGTGTTTCTTCACTTAACATTGTAATAGCCACTTGAAAAGATTTCTGGGTTTATTTTTGCTTTTGTGTTTTTATATGGTATGTGTACACACAGTTCATGTACATTCTTTATGGAGATGAGGTTGCAAATAGGGTCCATAGTTTCTATTAAAAAGGATATTGGTATTTTCTTCTACATTGATTTATAAACGACCTATGTATACACAAATCAACGGCATAGAATAACCATACTCTAGTCCTTCTCTAGAATTAAATTGAACCATTAGTTTCTTTTATCATTTATCTTGTACTCCCAGAAATCTGTCTTTACTGATTTACATCTGGAATTATGACCTCTACCTATATGGAGCAATGGTGTAAGACACCACCTTATGAAATCTCTTAACCCATTTGCTTTAGCAGTACGATAAAGTGTATATTCAATTAGAAAACTCTGTCCCCTGCCTCCATTAGCAATTTTGTAAAATATTTATATTACACAAGTAACACTTGTAGCAAAAAATAAAAAAGAAACAAGCCAAAAGAGAGATAAGCAATATTGATAATTTCCAAACATGCTTATTTTTTCTCTTTCGCTGTATCTCCCCAACTCTCTCTTCTTGCCTCTTGTTCTCTTTGTCTTTCTTTATCTCTAACTCTGATCCTAGTTCCCTATTTAGTTCTCTGTATCTTTTCATTTCTCCTTCACAGTCACTCCATTTCTGTCCTAGGACATTTCTTTATAGGTAAAAAAAAATTCTTTGATAAGTAAATAGTCAATAGGTAAAACTTTGGAATTACATCAACATGAATTTGATTCTTGACTCTTCCTTATATGTTATAAAAGTATATCACCTCCCCAAGACTCTATTTTTGTATCTCTAGAATGTGTTAAAGTAACTGAAACAGATAAAGTGTTATATACAGTATTTGGCATTTAAGAAATGTGGAGGTTTATTCTTGAGAACATACTTATTTGCATATCTTCACATACTTTCCTGGTTATTTCCTTATGATAAATTTCTGGGAAGAGAATTGCTTAGTTACATGTCATGCATTTTTTAGCACCTATTGCCAAATTGTCTTTTGGATAGATTGGGTCTATGTACATAACACCATCAATATTAGAGAATGTCCACACCCTGGAGAAACTGTGGGTTATTATTCTATTAAATATGTCTTAATAATAAATGAATGTATTTATTATTTCTAGTTTGCAGTTCTCTGATTACTAGTGAGTTCAAACTTTCTTTAGATCCTTCAATGAATTGTATGTTCATATACTTGCACATTTTTTTCATTGAAGTGTTTGTCTTTTTCTTATTGATGAATTAGAATTCTTTATATATTGAGAATACTAGCCCTTTATTATATATAATGTAAATATATTATGCAGTTTGTTTATAATTTAATTTTGTATGTGTTTGGTGCAGGGATGTTTAATTGTTATGTACACAATTGATTAGTCTTTTATGATTTTTGTCTTTTTAGATCTAAGTGTTAGGAAACATTTTTCTAATGTTGAAAAAATCATAGCTCTTTCCTGATTTTGAATATTAGTCAAGTCTTCATTAGCAAGTTTTCATTAAGTCTTCTATGGCATCAAACAGGGCAGGATGACATGGATTCTATAAAATCTAATTTAACATTTCTATACTCACTATACGAAAACCCAGAATTTATTTATAAAAAAGTGTACTTTTTCTTACATGTTTAAACTTCAGTCATCTACAAAGTACTTTCTGCTTGATGTAACATACCTATTGAGATGCTTTTTGCACTGTTCGAAACAGTTTCTGAACTCGTTGATTTTGTTGCCTTTTAGTGCTTCTGCCATTTTTTGTTTCACCACTTCCACATCGGCAAAACATTTCCCCTTGAGGACTTTTTGATTGCCTGAGCCCGCGGGTTCAAGACCCACCTGGGCAGCGAGACCTCATCTCTACAATAAATCAAAAAATTAGCTGGGCGTGGTAGCACACGTCTGTAATTCCGGCTACTTGGAAGGCTGAGGCGGAAGGATCGCCAGAGCCCAGCAGGTCGAGGTTGCGGTGGCCGGGAGCGGCCACTGCACTCCAGTCTGGGTGACAGAGTGAGACTCCAACTCAAAAAAAAAAAAAAAAAAGAAGAGACAAGAAAAGTCCCTCGGATTGATATAGGGTGAATAGGGAGGGTAAGGTGGGACACAGGGTCATGTCATTTTTGGCCCAAAACTGCTGAACACTCAGTGTGGTGTGCGCAGGTGCACTCATAAATCACCTATCATGAAATAGGCAAATACATTGAAAAAAAAATCTCCAAAAAATTTCACTGAAGCCAAATGCAGTGTCTCAAAACAACTCTCGCTATACATTGATGCTGATGGGTCTCTAGAGTACTTACCTAGTGGGGGAAACCTATGCTATTAGGAGCCCTCCAAAAAATAATTCTGGTTTTTTGGGTACCTCCCCATATGTTATAAAGTGGCTATGTGCAAACTTATTTAATATAAATTAAAACTAGTTTTTGTGACACTCTGTGGATGCTGTCTGAAAGAGTAAATATTCTATTAGTTAACAGAAAACATTACAGAAATTGCTCAATGAAAACTTTCAAAAGACCACTTTGTGATGAAATAGTCTGTTCTTTTTTATTATTATATTTACTTTTCTGGCATCATAACAGGGCCTCTGCAACTTCATTGAGCAAGTGTCATCGAGCAAGTGCCTTCTAGATAGTTTAGATCTTAGAGCGTCTGCATAGTTAAGCTCAGCATTGTTACAATGATCTCATTTGTTTGTGTACTAGTAATGTGAGAGGAAATTATTTTCTCTCTATTACTATGATATCACAATATCATCATATCATCGCAGTTCTCACAGCCCAGTCGCTCCCTAATGTTATTTCTATCAACTTGCTTCCTGTGATTTTCATGTTATTCTTTGGATTAAGATAGGCCACCAGAAGAAGAATCAAAGTCAAATCTTTTCAAAGAAATAATCAAAGAAAAATCTTACGTCTTTGGTTCAGATTCCTTTAGGTGCAGTTGTCTCAGTGTTCATTGATGACATTGTCTTTTCAAGGCCATAGAGCCATTGTCATGTCATGTTTGTCTTTCACTTAATTTTTTTTTTGACTTGATGAACAGTACGATGATCCAAGAAAAATTAATCATTTTTGTTCTTCATTTAAATTGTTATTTATTTCATATTGTGATGTAATTTGTTTAGCATCTCCCCCCAAGTATTGAATAATTTCACTCTAAAATACAAAACATTGTGTTTTTACCTCTGCTCAACCCACTTCTTTTTTTTTTTTTTTTGAGTTGGAGTCTTAATCTGTCGCCCAGACTGGAGTGCAGTGGCCGCTCCCGGCCACTGCAGCCTTGACCTGCTGGGCTCCAGCAATCCTTCCGCCTTAGCCTTCCAAGTAGCTGGAACTACAGGTGCGCACTACCATGCCCGGCTAATTTTTGATTTATTGTAGAGATGAGGTTTCGCCAAGTTGCCCAGGCGGGTCTCGAACCCGCGGGCTCAGGCAATCCACTCACCTCAGCCTCCCAAAGCACAGGATTTCAGGCTGAGCCACCGAGCCTGGCTCAACCCACATTTTTTTAAAACTAGGTTACATGTCTGATTTTAAGAGCAAGAAATAGAAAGTCTATTGTTATAGATGATGTAAATATTTTACCCAATTTAATTTTGTGGATGTTCTTGGTGCAGGGATGTTTTATTTGTTATGTACACAAATCATTAGTCTTTTGTGACTTTTATCTTTTTAGCTCTAAGTGTTAGGAGAAAAAAATTGTATGAGTAGAGGTTCATACATTACAGAAGTATGGTTTTTTGTTGATTGTTAATGAAATTTCTAGCAGGAACGTCCTTATAACATATTTTGTTTAATGTGAGTTTACTTTAATTTCATGCTTGCATGTACCATCTATTACCATTTTTTTTCAAGTGGTCTAATTGCTGGTCCTTTTAAACTCTCTGTGCTGTCACCATCGCCCTCTTGCCAGCAACATCAAGATTTTGAGTAAATGTCGTTATGAATGCCTTTCTTTTCCCTTTTCCCTATGACTTGCCTTTTTCTAAGCAGCTCAGAGCCAGATTTACTGTTCAACTATAGTAACTATTAGGTCTTATTGCATGCATATTTCTGATTTCTTTTTCTTTTTTATTCTATTAATGTGCTTTCTTGTACCCTTTGTGAAAAGAAGTAGTGTATAAGTTGCCAAATGTTTAAAAAGGGGGTTATGATGTCTATTACATGCCCCCAAATTAATATCATATTTTCCTCTGCATTTACTTAATTGATCACCAGAGCTTGGCTTATTTTCCCAATAATGGCAAAGGAATTTCCCATGATATATTCATATTTAGTCAATATACACTATGGACAACTCTTAACTCAGAAATTTGAAAAGTTGTCAAGCAGGGGTTTCCACGCAGTAATTCATCCATTCTGCTAACCTTATGAAGTGACACTACACACAAGAAGCACAAGGCTGAACTCTGACAATGTAACGTACACAACCACTTCTGTTTTCACCAGGCTTACAGTCCAAAGTGGAAGCCAGACAAAAAGCGATTGCAATATCCTGTGGCAAGCACTATGGTAAAAATATATACAAAAGTGGTATGGGGTAGGGGTGGCAGTGGTGTTGGAAAACAGTTAGTAAATGTGAAGTGAGAAAGTGGATGTAATAAGGGATTTGAGACTAGTTGATTGAAGTTGGTAACACATCGTTTGAGAAGGCAAGTCTCTAAAGATGGCTCCACCACAAAAGATCTTCCATGCCTAATGGGGTTCTTTTTTCTGAGTGTGATAGTCAAACACTGGAGACTTTTAAGAAAGGGTTGAGAGTGACATTGTCAGATCTGCGAGCCTTTTGGCTTTCTCAAGGGCACAGAAGTTTTACACCCAGGTCTGTCCCACTCTATAGGCAAGGCCTTCCATACTCCAATCTCTCTCTGTCATTTGCAGGTGAGGGAGGAGGTTCAGAGAGGGAAGTGTTTTACCAGAGTTCATACTTAGAACACTGGTCCCCTGGTTTACAGGAAAGTCACCATGCTTATGTCTCCTGTTCAGAGCAGACAGGGTATGAGGAGCCCAGGAGAGAAAGGAGATTAAAAGATGATGCTCAGGAATAGAATACTGAAGTGCAGAACAAAGCGAGTCTTAGTGTAGCAAGAGGCTTCTCCACATAAGGCCAGCAGGTGAGCCAGCAGGTGATTGTGGACCAGTGACTTCCCTACTGTTCATCAGTTTGTTTTAGATTCTGACTCCAGATATTTTCACTCCTGAGGTTTATTATAATTGTCAAGGGACTTAGTTTGTCTGTGGAACAGCATTCATTCATTTAAAACAAATATATTGAGCTCTGAATATGTGCCAGAACTGTCTTAGGTGCTGAGGATAAAAAGGCAGGAATACAGTCCCTTCGTTCATGGGGTGCTGATAGAAGAAACAGGCATGTAAACAAGTAAATGACAATACAACATGATGAGCACAGAAACAGGTGTGAAAAGTGCTTTCTGGGAGCATGGAGGACAGAAAATGTCATTGAGCCTTGGAGGGGAATTAAGTGAGGTCGCATTCAATCTTAGTTTTGAACGGTGCATGAGAAATTACCAAGAAGAAAAAGGAAGATATTTTCAAATAAGAAAAAAAATGCATTTTTTTTTAAGTCAAATAAGATTTTTACTGTGTCTTAATTTCAAGCATAGGGACAGGTATTTCCCTCTCATCCATGATTGAGTTTTTAGGTAAATATCATAGTAAAATAATTTTGTCATTCTTATGATTTCTGCACTTGACATAGAGTCTAGTGTGAGATCTGTTGCACCTTTACTGGTTCTTTCCTGTGAAACACCTGTTTTTCCAATTGTGAGGCATTCAGGGTGAAATGTGAAATACATCTGGACATTCATTTTGAAGATAGATAACTCAGTTTTTCGTTGTACTAATGTGTGAATTAAATATTTTCTTCAAAATAAAATTATTTCAAAATGACGTTATGAGAATTTTGTATTTACTTAGGTACTTACATTTTTAAAATAAAATGTCCGGTTTTGGTGAATATTGTGAAATTGCTCAAACCTTAAACCTTAAAATAATTATACTCTTTGTTTATTTGGTTTTGTGCTTCTGTGGATGGTATTTCTATATTTTTAAGCCAAATTGTTATATTAGAGAGAAATATTGAACGAGATAGCACATGACTTTATAAAGTAAAAGTGAAAAAATCTATTTCCCTATTTGCTATTTTACTTAATAAACTCTTGGTCTTAATCATTGCTCATTTTGGTTGCCATTTACCTAGGTAGTTTATTAAGTGAAATTCCTCCCAGGTGGTATGGGCTGACTCTGAGCTTTTCACTTTCTTGGCATCAATAGCATAGTGATCTATATTGTCATGCTAGCAAGGTCTTGGTGATGAACCATTAAATAAAATGATCTGCCCCCAGGCCAGGGAGTTGGTTGATTGCCAAACAGTAATCCAGTACAATTAACTATCAAAGATTTGAGCACTCCATTATTCTAGGAGATGGAACTGCAGCCATCTGGAAAAGCAGAAATGGTGATTGATCATCTGGCTAAGTTTTTGTTTGGAGACAAGTTTAAATAGTTAAATTTATTATTATAACATTTAAACATTTCAACTTTTGGTCACCTTGAGTTCTAATTTTATTAATTTTACTCAATTCCAAGATGAAAATAAAATAGAATTTTTCAATATTTAACAAGGGTAAAAATGTGTAATTTATGACCTATACCTGAAATTTTTGGTAGAACTAAGTGGGATATAAATAAGTAAAATAAAAACACTCAATGAGAGAGTTTGAAAATACCATTAAGTATTAAGATGAGAAAATGACCTAAGTGAACAATTCTTTATATTTTAGGATATATTGCTCTAAGATTATGTTGTTAAGCTATATTTTTAGTTACAGAAATCACCAGTGTGGTCATTCAGTGCCTTTAAAATATTCTTTTGGCATTCAAGAAATCTCTCAGTCCACTAATAAGTATCTGAAGATCATATAATGATTTTTAGGTTGTGTTCAGGAATACACATTCAGTTTACTAAATAAGGAAAAATTGCTTTCTCATTTTGGCTGTTTTTTTAATTGTTTCTTCTAAGAGTTTTTGTTTGTTTGTTTTTTGCTTAGATTTTTAAAATTGCACCTAACAGAGCACAATAAATAAATGCAGATACTTGAGGGCCAGTGTCTCAGCATCTCTTGCTGTGAAATAATATAGAATATGGATTGTGGCTTTTTAAGAGACAAATTCACTTATTCATTCTTTTACCAATATTTCTTTATTATTCATATCTACTATGTGCTGAATACAGGTATGGCACTAAGGTTACAGAGTCAGACGGACAGAGATTTATTTGCCTTCATAGGGGCTTACATTTTGAAAATGGAGATAGCCACTGCACTCCAGCCCAGGTGATAGAGTGAGAATCTGACTTAAAAAAGAGTCACACAAAACATACAGCTTCACGAGTCACCTTGACAGGAACACCCCTGCACCCATCCCCCACCCATAGGTCCTCCTGGGGTCTTCCCTGCACCAAAGGCAGACTGCCCTCCCTGGAACTGGCTCCTGACATTTGTTCCTGGTATGTCCCTGGCCACATCCCACACCTGGTTTCCATCCACATATCCACTCCCCTCTTTCTTTGCCTGCTAGGTTCCTCCCTCATGGCCCCTCTGCCCCACTCTTGTGCTACCTAAGGAAAAAAAAAAAGAAAGTGGAGATAAACACTTAAAAATCACATACAGCATCTGATTAAAATTATGATAATGTGCTATGAAAGAGTCATGTGTGGGGCTGTGAAGGTGTGCAACAAAAGGCTTTAATCCCTTGGTCTGTTTAGCTTTTCTGAATCAGAAAGGAGTACGGGGGGTTAAAAGCCAGTCTGGCTCTCAAGCTTTCAACAGGGGTAGGATTGTCCAATGGATGTTTTGGAAGTTTGTGAAGGCTTTGTTGATAGTCACAGTGATAGACAGTTACTAAGAGCAATTATTAAGTGGAGGTCAGGTTCATCAGACAACTACAATGTGTAGGAGAGTTCAGCATGAGGGAAAATTGTCCTGTATCCCAATTTCAATGAACCTCTCCAGCATTTATGTTAAGTGATTAAACTTGTTATACTTATTAGCCAGATAACCAAGCCCTGTTTTACATATATCTAAATGATTTTTTTAAGCACAGTCTTGATGTTTACTGAAATTTTTAGGAAAGAACTATCAGGCGAATAGAGGGAAGATGTTATTTTTGTTTAGGTAGTTTAATAAGAGTTAGTTACCACTTTGAAAAATTATATCACCAATTATATCACCAGCTGCTCATGAAATGTGAGCTGCCCATTCAACACATTTGTAACTAGTCGTGTGCATTTATACTTGTCAATTAACAAAGATGCCACCTATGAGTGCAAGCACATAGTTCCTTCATTGTATAAGATGGTCATGCCTGAGCTTTTCCAAGTGAAATAAATGCATTTTACATTTATTTTCTTTTACTTCTTTTATATATTACATTTAGATCATTAAATTGATTTCTTTAAATGCTGTGTGTAGATAGATAATGCTATATATTATTTTATTTCAATATAGTAAGGGAGGAATAGAAAAGGTAGCCTTGGGTCTAATAAATATGAAAACCACTTATTAAATAACATGTATGTTTAAAGTATAAGCAAAACTGCTTTAATATTCAAGTTGAAAATTATTTGATTCTTTGGCATGTTTTATAGATAAGACTTCTTGATTTTCAAAATAATAAATGAGGTTCAGAAGCAAATGTCTCTGTTTTAACTGCTTTCTGGCCTGCTGTTTAGGGCAATATCTTTGTACATAGAGAAATGCAGAAGGAAACATGTTACAATAGGTCACTTGAGAATATTTTAATCTGGTTGCCCTGTTTAAGCTGCTTAGTACCAGTATCAATGGGATGAATACTCTAAAAACTGAAAGGTCATTTGGAGAAAAATGACTTACAAATAAAATCAAGATTTTTTAGAATGCTTTCTTGGAATGGGTCTACTCCTCTGGAAAACGGCCAGTAGTTCAATGAAAACAGATTGAGATACTTTACAAGAGAGTATTTTGTTTTAATAGATACCATCATGAATGAGTAAGACACCATCCCCACTAATGCTACAAAGAAAGTATGACTAGTTTCTGGTCCAGAACACCCAATTATATCTTAAGGATTTATATATATTGCTTCTTAGAGATTGTAGTAAGTATAAAGCCAAGAGAAGCCGGGCTCGGTGGCTCAGCCTGTAATCCAGCGCCTTTGGGAAGCTGAGGTGAGTGGATTGCCTGAGCCCGCAGGTTCGAGACCTGCCTGGGCAACTTGGCTAGACCTCATCTCTACAATAAATCAAAAAATCAGTCAGGCATGGTAGCGCATGCCTGTAATTCCTGCTACTCAGAAGGTTGAGGCGGAAGGATGGCCGGAGCCCAGCAGGTCAAGGCGCAGTAGCCGGGAGCGGCCACTGCACTCCAGTCTGGGCGACAGAGTGAGACTCCAACTCAAAAAAAAATAAAAAAAAAAAACAAGAGAAAAGAAAGAGCTTTAGAGTATACTAATTATTTCTCTATTCAATGTAAATTCTTCTAGTGACAAAACAAATATTGAAGAATACAATTTAGACTCTAGGAATACATGTAATAGTAAAAGTACAGGAAGTCAGGTTTATAAAAAGAAATTACTATCTTCCTGACTTTCATATTGACTTCATGTGAAAATCAAATGAGATAATAAGTAAACAATATTCTGTAAGTTCTAAGTATAAGACAGTTGTTTTTCACAATCTCTCAAATATGTATAAAACTAGAAGTAGTATATATGTTAATAGGAATTTATCATGTGAAATCCTGGCAGTCTGAAATATGTGATAAAAGCAGATGTTCGTTTTCCAAAAGTGTGCTACAGCTGAAAATTTTTAATTACCCATTCTCACACTGTTTATATGTTGAGGTTCAGATAAATATAGACAGAACAAACTTTCATTTACAATCCCTGGGTTCTTCTTTGTATTATGTTTTCCAAGACAGTCTGGAGTCTTTCTCTAGATTCCAATCTGTAGTCATCTTTTATACTATGTCTAAAAATATTGTAATCAGTGCATTTACTCTGAAACAAATACAGTTTTAGACCTTCCACTTCTCCAACAGAATTAAAGCAATTGCCACTTGCCAAATAAGGTATTGGTAATAATGAACACGAGGGAGAAGATATTTGAGGACAAAAGGATAGTTTTTCTCTGGAAATACTAACACAAGAAGAGATCTGTCCTTGAGACTTTTCTGCTTTGAGGGGCTAGATCAGAGTTTCTCAGGGCTCCCCTTTCAATCTCTTTGTCATCTTCATTAAATATATTTTCTCATTGACATTTGTCCTCTCAAGATATCTAGGATGATAAGCCATTCTCCTCTTTCTTCTGTGCCGCTTTCCCTTATCAGGACCTCAGCTTTCCTACCTCTCATGTAGCAGTCCAACTGCCTTGTCACTCTATTCCCAACCTGCCATTATGTAGGCAATTCTCACATAAGATCTGACAAAAGCCGAGAGAACCCATGTTGCACTCTAAACATGGAGTGCAATGGTTCAGGGTTTCTGAGGGCTGAGACTCCTCAGTTTAAATAAGGACATTAGCTGAGAAAGCAGCGTTTGTTTAGAATCATTAACAATTGAAGAACAAGATCAAGAAAGTGATTTTTTGTTATATGTGATGATTGTAAATAAGCATGTTGCCAGGGAAAACTCATAAAGATCATAGCTGATTGTTATTGAGGAAATAAAGTAAAATCAGAATTGGCTATGGTTCTGTCTAAGAAATATTAATTATAAACACATATTAACTGCTTGAAATTTATGTCTAATTACAGTTGACACCAACAATAATTATGCATGTTGTAGACTCTGATTTAAAAGTTACTATTTAAAGATACATCATTAGCCGGGTTCGGTGGCTCAGCCTGTAATCCCGTGCCTTGGGAGCTTGAGGTGAGTGGATTGCCTGAGCTCGCGGGTTCGAGACCTGCCTGGGCGACTTGGTGAGACCTCATCTCTACAATAAATAAAAAAATTAACCGGGTGTGGTAGCACGCGCCTGTAATTCCAGCTATTGGAAGGCTAAGGTGGAAGGATCGCTGGAGCCCCAGCAGGTCGAGGATGCAGTGGCCGGGAGCGGCCACTGCACTCCAGTCTGGGTGACAGAGTGAGACTCCAACTCAAAAATAAATAAATAAATAAATTAAATAATAAAGATACACCATTGCAGATGTATTACATTAATTTTTATGTTTTTATTACAATAGCTGAACTTTATATTTATATATTTATAAGCTTTGTCATTTATTTTTCTCATTACTTGGTTTGGTCTAAACAACATCAACAGAATGGAAGAGAAATTCTGGAGAATTTTAGAGTGCAACATGGGTTCTCTGAGCTTTTGTCAGATCTTATAAATAAAGGGTTTAAGATTACATAATTCAAAAGGCTATACAAAGAGCCATAAAAGGGTAAAATTAGCTTAAATACTTTAGACAGTTTCTCAAAGGAAATTGTCAATGCAATTGGGATTAATTTGCATGGAGAGATGACTAAGGAGTACTTAGTAACTTTTTTCAAGAAGCCAAGAGATTCATTTATTTGTTTGTTTGTATTTATGCTCTATTTGGTTCTCCAGTTGTGCAGACCAGCTTGGTTTGCAGCAAAATTAAGGAGAGATCGTTTTCACCTTGAGATATTCTCGACTGTAAATGGATGATCTGGCATTGCTACATGCTTCTCAAGGAGAGGCATGAAATTCTCAGTTTTGTGGATTCTTTAAAAGAATGGTCTTGGCAAATTTAAGCAAAGTATAGATCCAATCAGAGGTTTGAATATAAAAGAGATGTCATTTTCATGTTTCTTTTATTGCCCATTTATATTCAACTATAGAGACAGGGCTCACTCCAAAAGGACCAATATTCTTAATGTCCAGTTCAGTCCATTTTCAATCCAACTGATTTTGTCAAAGCCTGGTGTTCTGTAAGTGTACCTCTATTTCTGACGAATTGTTAGTTTCATGTTGCCATTCCTTTTTGAACTTAATATTAGTATTATGTAACTTTTTTGGCTATATTATTAAAACAAAAGTCTTTTTTTTTTTTTTCATGCTGTGGGTTAAGCAGTGTCTCCTATTGTTCCAGCTTTCTGGGATTCTTCACAATAGGTTCCAGACCTAGGTTAATTAACAACTCTGTTAACACCTCCTTGAGCTCAAGTGGTTCAAATACAACCTGCTGAGACATTATTTCTTAAAAGGTGAGGACTAATGACCCAACTTTCAGGCAGCATCTCAGAGGCCAGTTTTCAATCTCGTAAAAATTTTAAGTCAAGGAAGCTCAACATAGAAAGTCATGAGCCATCATAAAATACTATTCCGGATATAGTTGTTTGAAACTGCCTGGGCGCTTGGTAACCCAAAATACAAGTTAATAGTAATTCCACCTCATTTAGTTGTGTTTAAGGTGCTTGAGAATTATGCTTAATAGACCATAAAAATTATACCTTAAGACAGTACTTAAATAAAATAATAAATACTTGTGCAAAGCTTTACTAGAAAGTACAATTTAAAAAATCATGACAAATGTTACTTAAACCACACAGATTTTTCTTTAGGAAAAGTATGAAGACTTGTGCTTGTAAAAAAAATTTAGATATGCCAAAATTCTTAGAATGAGTTAATTGCAGAAGTTATTGTTTGGTTTATGCTTTTTTTTTTTTTTTTTGGTAATTTGGATAGTAAATTCTAAGTATAGTTTTATTCAAATATTAATATGGTATATGTGTATGTTAATATATCTTAAATGAAACACGTTTATTTTCTCCAATAACAATCTTAGAATATACTCTTCATAGAAATCACCTCAAAGTGTCTTGGAACAAAAGTTGGGCTCAGCCTGTAATCCTGCGCTTTGGGAGGCTGAGGTGAGTGGATTGCCTGAGCTCGCAGATTCGAGACCCGCCTGGGCAACTTGGTGAGACCTCATCTCTACAATAAAATAAAAAAATCAGCCGGGCATGGTAGCACGTGCCTGTAATTCCAGCTACTTGGAAGGCGGAGGCAGAAGGATCTCCGGAGCCCAGCAGGTCGAGGCTGCGGTGGCCGGGAGCGTCCACTGCACTCCAGTCTGGGCGACAGAGTGAGACTCCAACTCAAAAAAAAAAAAAAAAAGAAATGTAGCATGATAACAGTGTTACTATATTATGATTAAATATTTATTGGGTGAAAAGGAATGAAAATGGCAGAAATTAGACTGTCACCAAAAGGGGAACAGAACAGATTATTCCCATCTATTGCATTCCCAGGTACTGCACACCTGTTATATTATTTTATTTAACCTTTAATACAACCCCATGAGGCAGTTATTATAACTCTTAATAAAACATGAGAAAATTGAGGCCTATCAGTTAAATATTTCACCCAAAATGATAATGCTATTAAGGAAGCAGCATCTAAACTTAATCTATCTCAATTCAAAAATCCACATTTTCATCTTTATCACAACATATATATGACATGACCATTCTTAAAGAGTTAAGATAAGCCAGGCTCGGTGGCTCAGCCTGTAATCCCGCACCTTTGGGAGGCTGAGGTGAGTGGATTGCCTGAGCCCGCGGGTTCGAGACCTGCCTGGGCAACTTGGTGAGACCTCATCTCTACAATAAATAAAAAACTGAGCTGGGCGTGGTAGTGCGCATCTGTAGTTCCAGCTACTTGGAAGTCTGAGGTGGAAGGATCGCCGGAGCCCAGCTGGGCCACTGCACTCCAGTCTGGGTGACAGAGTAAGACTCCAACTCAAAAAAAAAAAAAAAAAGAATTAAGATAAACCAGGGAATACTTTTTTTTCAAATGCATCTAATATCCCTCAGTGATAGAAGTAACGGCTAGAACATAAGAAATGTTAAGTATTTTACCCAAATTAGAGGGAACTTTGAAAAATGATTAATTACATAAAAATAGTCTACCACAGTTTTTAGAAATCTTGTTGAAAAAGTGTTTAAAAGAAGAGGATAAAAGTTGATCATTTAAGCCAACTGGTTTCAAAAGTTTTATATACATAATTGGACTTTTTGAAAAGAAATAGTCTTTAATGTCTTAATTTCTGGTTCTAGAAAATATTTTAATGTTTTCTCTAATTTTAATGTGAGCTGCTGGTGGGTGGTTGCTGAGAGCCCAATCAAATCAACACATTTCTGTGGCCATAATAGGAGTTAAGAATTATTCAAAAGTTACTGCAACTTGGATATTGAAAGTGATCAGTCCCATGTCATACAAACATGACCTTAGTTTTTATCTCACACAGAACTTAGATATATGAATAACCTTTCTTTAAGAAAATATCCAATTTTAGTTACTACTTAAAAAGTAAAAACACTATTATTTTTGTGGCCATGGGCTGTGGATCATATTGAATGCCTATATTATTAACAACAAACATCTCCTGAGATTTATAGACTTTGCAAGCATGTATAGATTTAAAATAACAATAGCAAATTTGCTAATTTATTTTCCCTTTTTTCTTTTCTACAAAGAATGGAGGCTAGCAGGAAAAAATAATAAACAGGAGAATATTTTGAGGACAATTGATTTAAATATTGATTTATAAAATATCTTCTCATAATTTTTAAAAGTTCTTTTAGAATGTACAAAAACTGTTTTTACTACATTTCATTACTATTGAAAGGAATAATTTGTTATCTCAAGAAAATTGAAACTTTCTTTCCTCAAGAGACAGTCTACAACATTCTATTGGCCCAGCACAGTTTTTAGGCAATGGCAGGTGTTTAATTAATATCGTTTTCTTTCTCCTAATATTCAATTACTCCCAATCAAAACCCAGGCAGAGGAAGACAACCTCTTAAGAGAATCAGTTTGCACAAACTCTACCTATACAATGACCACTTATAACTAATCCTGAATTGTACCCCACATCTTTAAAATAAAAAAAGAGAGAGAATCAGTTTGTTTCTTTTTTTGTCTCTCTCATAAAGGGATGTGTGTGTGTGTGTGTGTGTGTGTGTGTGTGTGTGAAAGAGAGAGAGAGAGAGAGAGTGAGAGTGAGAGAGAGTGAGCAGGGGAATGTGATACAACATGACATGGGTGTAGGAATCAGAATGTTCTGAGTTTGCATCCCAGCTTTATTATTAGACAAGTGACAAAAGTGTCTCAATCTTACAGGGGCTCATGTTCTCATCAGCACTATAGAGATTAAATTAGTTTATACAAAAGTACTTAAAACCACTTTGCATTTATTCAGTGAACTTCAGCTTCATCCCTTCCATTTTCTTGCTTCTTGGATTAACATCACATAAACATTTCTCAGTTGGGACATTTATCAAGGTAAATTTTGTTTACCTCAGTCTTGTCTTAATAAATAGGAAACTGGGTGCAATGGCTTGCATTTGTAATCCCACCTACTCAGGAGACTGAGGAGGGAAGATTTATTTAGGCCAGGAATTCAAGATCAGGCTGAGCAACCTAGTGAGACCCTGCCTTTAAAAAAAGTTGGAAACACAACTTGAGTCCCCTAGCAGGCTAGCCTTCTCTCTCATCTTTTAAATGTTGTTGTTATCCTCGTGCACATTAAAATGTTGCTAGGGCCAGGCATGGTGGCTTACACCTATAATCCCAGCACTTTGGGAGGCTGGGGTGAGAGGATTGCCTGAGTCCACAGGTTTGAGACCAGCCTGGGCAACTTGGCAAGACCTCATCTCTTCAATACATTTTTAAAAAATTAGCCAGGCATTGTGGCACGCACCTGTAGTTCCAGCTACTTGGAAGTCTGAGACAGAAGGATCGCCTGAGCCCAGCAGATCCAGGTTGCAGTGGCTGTGAGTGTGCCACTGCACTCCAGCCTGGGCGACAGAGTGAGACTCCAACTCAAAAAAAAGTTTCTAGAGAAAAATTGATGCACATGGGTATTTAAGTCTTCTTAGAAGAGAGGAAGGGAACCAAAAATTATGAGATACTTGCACATAGCAGTTTATATGTTACTTTCTGACTTATTCTTGTTAAAAAAAAGTGAAAGTATTAGCCACATTTTACAAAGGAAATGGGGGCTTTGAACAATTAAGTAACTTCCAAAAGACAAAGAGCTAGTGAGTTGTAGAGCAAAAATTTAACTTTGGGCTCTCTACAAATTTTGTTCTTCCAAATAACAGTAATTGCCTGTTATTAAAGGAGATTACTTTTCTAAACATAGGCACATGATAGTTATTGAACATGTTCTCTGACATGGCATTTTATAAAGATGAATTGGACATTGGTCCTGTATTGGACACATTATTGGAATAATTAAGTCATATATGTAAATAACTACAATGAAATATATACTATGTTAATCACCACAAGTGGGTATTCAAATAAAGTACTTTTTATTTCAAAGGAGGACAAGGACACTTCTAGTTGTGGCAATCAATGAAGTCTTTTTTGTTGAGGTGACATTTGGGTTGAGTTTTTAATAATGGGTAAAATTTGAGTATGTAGACTGGAAATTTGTGAAGGGTAGAATGAGGGAAGCATTAAACAAAGGCATATGGTTAAGGGAGTAACTTACAGATGTTTCATAAGATGGTGAGCAGTTCAGTGTTTCTGGCACATGGAGGGCAAATAATGGAAAAATCAAGAAAGGAGTTTGAAATTTTCAGTGTCTTGTAAAGGATTTGGGAATTAGTTTGGTAGACACTTGGGTGACACTGATGGGTTTTGATTGCAGGACTGGCATAGTATGATTTAGTAATAATATTAATGATAATAAATAAATAGTAATAATGTGGGCTATGATACTAAGTGTTTGTCTTGTGATTGTAATCCAGCAGGCCATTTAGGTGATGGGGGCGGTAGTTTCAGAAAGAAGTAAATAATTTTGGTAGGGACTATAGGAGCAGCGAGAAAGGAAAAAATGAGAGCAACATTAGAATAGATAAATGCTTACAGCTATTCAGATGCCTGAGGCGGGGAAGATAAAGAAATATGAGGTGACACCCATGTGTCTGTTTGTATCATTAACAGAAACATGGAGGCCACTGAGGAGGAGCAGAGGCAGGATTAAAAGGAGGGATGATGAATTCACGTATAGACTTGTAGAGTTTGGAGAAAAGGGAGAAGCTCCAAAAGGAGGTAAATTTTGGATTGTCAGACATGTGGTATGGATTTGATGAGAAAGGTCATTGTTAGGAGTTTCGATTTATGAGTGATATGCATCCAGAAGATAAACTAAACTAAAAGAGAAAATGAAATGATGTAGGGACATTTTATATCAAAAGACAGAGAAAGCATAGGTGAAACACCTATGTTTACAAGAAGAGACACTCCCCACAAAAAATGAATTAAAAAAAAAATTGTCTATTTATTCTTACATGTTTAAACTTCAGTCACCTTCAAAGTACCCTCAGTTTATTATCGTACACCTATCAAGACACTTTTTCCACTGCTCAAAATAGTTTTTGAACTCATCCATTCTGACGCCTTTTAGTGCTTCTGCCGTTTTTTGTTTTACCTCTTCCACCTCAGCACATTTCCCTTTGAGGACTTTTTTCAGCAGGAGAAACAAAAAGAAAAAGTCACTCAGGGAGAGATCTGGTGAATAGGAAGGGGGGGTCATGCCACTTTTGGTCAAAAACTGTTGAATGCTCAGCACAGTATGGGCAGGGACACTCGTAAATCATCCATTATGAAATGGGCAAATAATTGAAAGAATCTAAAAAAAAAATGTATTCACCGAAGTTGAATGCAGCTTCTGACAACAATGCTAGCAGTTATACTGATGCTAAGGGGTTCCTAGAACACTTAGCTAGTGCGGAAAACCAGTGCTATAAGGGGCCCGCACTCCAAAAACTAATTTCATTTTTTGGGGGGGGTCCCCCCTCATATGTGTCAAGGTAAAGAAAAGATATGGCAAAAAGACAAAACAGAAGCTACTAGAAAGATAAAGTAGAGGGCTATTCAATGGAGCTAAAGTAAAGGAAAGTAGTGGTCCACAATGTCAAATATTGCAGAGAAACTCAGGGTAATGGATAACATGAAAGGTCTCTCCAAAAATTCTTATTTTTGTACTTGGGGAATGAATCTACTTTCATGTTCGTGACATCATCTCAGTGTGCTGTGCGTAAGTCTTTTTTTTTTTTTTAATTTGATACGTTTTCTGTTGGGGCAGTTTCACTTGGCTTTACTTGCAGGGTCAAACTGTCACTTGATTTCATTCACTTTGCAAAACATCCTATGTATCAGTGTCTACTGACTGAGTTCACAGAGCAGAGATCTTAAAAATTAATATTTAAATAACACAAAACTTTGAATATTTTACATACATTACATCTTTCTTCTGCCATCTTATTTGGTACTCTATGAGTATTTTTGTTTTTGTTGTTGTTGTTGAAGCTACTTTTTAGCAGGGCACTCTTTATGGATGCAAAACTGGTGTCAGAAACCTGTGGGAGTTGCTGCCTTCTGCTACTGTCTCAGCTCTGTTAACTGGTGTCTTGTTTTCCCGAAATCAAGGCTGGAGAGGCAAAATAAAGACTTTTTTAAAAACTCACCATTCTATTAGGTATATGGAAATTTCTAGTTTTTTCTAACTCTTTTCAAAGCTTTTCTGAACTTGAGTTGACACAGATTCTGTTAAAAATACCACTGTTAGCTGGATGTGGTGGCTCACGTCTACAATCACAGCACTTTGGGAGGTGGAGGCAAGAGGACAACTCTACAATAAATCACAAATATTAGCTAGTCATGGTGGTGCGTGTCTGTGGTTCCAGCTACTTGGAAGGCTAAGGAGGAAGTATCATCTGAGCCCAGCAGGTAGAGGCTGCATTAACCCAGACTGGGTGACAGAGTGAGACTTGGAGTAAAAAAAAAAAAGTACCATTCTTATGAAACAAATTCTGCTACAAGTAATAATAAACTCTATTCAGGCATGCCACAAGCATCTCAGATTTAGTAGTATGTCTAAAATACAACATATCCTGTTCCTCCAAGCTGATCTTGATATTGCTTCTCCCATCTCTACTTATGGCAGCATCTGCATTCACCCACCCAAGCTAGAAACTATAGTCAATCAATGAGTCAAGAAGTTCTATCAAATATTATATCCTGATTAATTCTTCAAGTTGTTGGTTACTTCTGTTCCCTTGCCTGCCAATAGTTGTACCTCACTAAGATTCTTTCTGAACATATTTATTGAGCATATTGCTATGTGTTAGGCATTACATAAGTACTGGAGATAAAATAATGAACAGTAATGAAAATAATGATAAAATAAGTCCATGTCCTCATGAGGCTTCCAGTCTAGTGGAGAACACAGACATCTGTCAATTAATTATGCTAATATTTACATTTTGATAGGAAAAACATTCCAAATGAAACATATTAAGTACAGTGGGAAGGAAATAGGGCAGATTTTTGAAGAAATAGAAAAGATTCTTGAGCAGAAAAGCTTTAATTTAGAAGATAAGTAGGAGTAAGACAGGCAAAGGGGGAAAGGAAAACATTGAAGGCTGAGGAAATTCTGGAAGCTTTACGTTTGGAATGAACCTTGCATTTGGAAGATCTAAAATCAGGACAGTTGGAGTAAAGAGAGCAAGTGAGGAAGATGAAGAAATAAAGCTAGAGTTGGGCTGAGGCTATCATCATTCAGGGCCCATAGGTATGAGGACTCCATTCTTAATCTTAAAACAGAAGTATTTTGAAAGTGAAGGGACAGGTAATGGGTGTTTAACTAGGAATGTTCTGGGAAAGCCTGACCATATGATCACTTCATTTAAAATTACAGTAAGGATTTTAGGTTTTATTGTAAGAGAAAAGGAAGGCTGATGATGAATATTAACTAGGGGTATGGCTTTATTGGGTTAGCATATTCAAATAGCGACTTCCTCCACCACATCTGCCTTCCCTGTCTACTTTCTCCTGCTTCATTTTCCTTCACAGCCCTTATCACTACCTGGAATTATATATTTATTTGTTTGAGCATCATATTTCTTCCTGCTTTCATAAATTTAGGCTCTGGGGGGTGGGCACAGGGGCTTTGTTTTACTTACTGATGCAATTCTAGCACCTGGGATTGGTACACAACACCCAGCAGATACTCTATGAATTGTTAAATCAATGAATCAGGTTGCTTCTCAAGACACTGTGGTTATTGCCCAAATTAATTAGAAGGAATGAGAGTTGATGGCAAGAGATGGTGGGAAAATGTAGAGAAGTTGATAGATTGGGAAATAGTAGACTTATTTAGGACTGAGTGATGATTTAGATGTAGCTGGTAAGGAAGAGGAAAGACCAAAGATGACTTCCAGATTTTTGGAATGAACCACTGGGCAAATTTGAGGTGCCGCTAACTGAAAGGTTTGAGGAAGGAATATGGTGTAATGGTTAAGAGTACAAATGTTCAGCCTGGCTTCATCTCTCACTAGCATTGTGACCTTGGGCAAGCTACTTAATTTCTGCATATCTCGTTTCCCTTATTTCTAAAACGGGGGGTGGAGTAAGATTAGTATCTGCTTTATAGGCCATATTGTGCATATTTAATAGAAGAATGCACGTAGGACATTTAGAACAGTGCTTAGAACATAACAAAGTACTCAGCAGAAGTTAGTTACTGTGGGAAAGAGTGGAGGTCAAGTAAGAAGGAAAGGGAATCAGTTCTGCATTTTAATTGTTGACCAGGTTACTGTGAAGTATCTGAGTGAATATGTTAAGATGACATTTGTAGTAAATGGATTCAGATCTCAGAAGGGAAAGTTGAGATAGAGATAGACATTTGGAGTCATATGTTTACAAATAATTGAATTCATTAAGTGTATTTAGTGATAAACTCTAATGGATAAAAACAATGAATAGTGGGTGAGGGAGACTGAGAAGGAGGGTCAAGAAGATTATAGCAAAACCCAGTGACCAAGAGAAGGAACAGTGGTGAGCTGTATCAGTGCTTCTCTTTTGACTTCAAGGAAAGTAAGATCATACTGCCAGACCACTCTAATTCAGCATGTTGTGGCCACGGTGGCCTTTCTGAAACATGAAAGCTATTCTCATTTCATTCCCACTTATCTTTCAGTGACTTCCCGAGTCATTCAATCCCAAGTTCGATCTTAGTCTGTTATTCAAGGTACTTCACATTCTCATCCACTCCAACCTCTTCTTTTGGTGCATCAAATGTGCCATGCTTGCTTTTGCCTGCAGATGATATGTATGCTGTTCCATTGGCCTTGACTGTACTTTCAGCTGCCATCCACAGTCTAATTCTGGAACGACCTGCCAGACCAAAATATAGTATTACCTCTTTGGGAAAGTGGCACCCAGAGATGCCTTTCCTCAACCCCCATGAAATCTCATATTTCTCTTCAGGAAAAGCCTCATCGTAAGAGGTTTGATTGTTCATTTTGTTTCCTGACTTATTTCCTTAGACCATGAGCACCCCAAGGGAATGCTGTGCCTTGTTTGGAATTTTAGCACCTTGTCCAATGCTTGCTGTAGTGTGCACACTGAATGTTTGTGAAATTGAGGAATAATACTTTTTAAAAAGTCTCACAAACTTCTTAAACTCCATATAGCAATTTCACCTTCCTTCACTCATATAATCCAGAAAAAGTTTAATATAGGGAGATACAGATTCAGAGCATACTATATTTAGACTATAATCAGATATAGTCATAACAAATTCAGATAAATGAGGATGGGCAGAACTGGTCCATAGTGTTATTGGAGGATTTAAAATGTTCCAGATGGCCAGGTATAGTGGCTCACACCTGTAATCTCAGCACTTTGCAAGGCCGAGGTAGGAAAATCACTAGAGGCCAGGAGTTCAAGACCAGTCTAGGCAACATAGCAAGACCCAGTCTCTATCAAAAATAAAAAAAATTAGCCAGTGTGGTGGCACATGGTTGTAATCCTAGCTACTCAGGGGCCTGAGAGAGGAGAATCACTTGAGTCTGAGAGGTAAAGGCTGCAGTGAGCCACAATCAGGCCACTGCACTCCAGCCTGGGAAACAGAGTAAGACCTCGTCTCAATACACACATAAATAAAATGTTACAGGATCATTGTATAAATTTTTAAATAATATTTTTTGTATAACCTTAATTATCAAATTGATTCAGTTCTGAGTTTAAGATTCACATGTCATCTAGATCTTATTTAAATTGATTTAAGTGCTTACTATCTTCCAGCACTTTGACAGGTGGTTTGGAGGGGAAACATATAGTCCTCATACTCCTGGCATCTTTCGAGATGATATGAAAGATGCATAAACAAGATAAACCATAATAGCAAAATGGACCTCTACAAATTCTCTAAATGCTAAATCCTAGAAGAGGAATTTCACTTTAATACTTGGCTTTGAAGTGATCTGTGGAAAGATATTACTTCCCTACTCTTTAGAGATCTTAAACTTTCTTTCTTTCTTCTTTTTTTTTTCTTTTTTTTTTTTTTTTTTTTTTGAGTGGTAGTCTTACTCTGTCGCCCAGGCTGCAGTGCGGTAACATGCTCATGGCCACCCCAGTGTTGACCTTCTGGGCTCCAGCAATCCTTACACCTCAGCCTTCCAAGTAGCCGGAACTACAGGCGAACGCTACCACACCCAGTTAATTTTTGATTTATTGTAAAGACGAGGTCTTGCCAAGTTCCCTGGGCTGGTCCCAAACTCTGGGCTCAGGCAGTTCACTCCTCTGGGCCTCCCAAAGTGCTGGGATTACAGGCTGAGCCACGGAGACCGGCCAACTTGAACTTTCTTAAATGAACTAAGTAGTTACATTTGATTATCTAATTTGTTTCACCTATACTTTTAAACTTACATAGTTTATTGTGATTAGAAATGGCATTTAGAATTTTTATGGAAAATCAGAGAGATATTATACCATCTTTCTCGGGTGCATATCATTTTAACTTTAATAAGCAAAGTAGTATAATGGCAAAAATTATGTCTTTATTTGTGAGAAGACAAGATAGAATTAGCTATTCAGTGAAATGAAGAATTTTCTCCTCCTTTCTAAAGTGGCCCAGACTGAATGAAAGCACTGGCTGTTTTGACTATCTTTAGACCAGAGTCTTGTCCAAATTCTGGTGTCCAAATTCTGGAAGTTACTCATCTGAGAGTCATCAGATAATGATGAAGCATTATCATTAAAATGATGAGTACTCATTTTGGTATTTAGGGCCCTTTTCTGAAATGGCACTTATTTGGTGGTAATATGTTTGTGATTGTTACTCATGTCAGGTGACTATGGGGAAAAATAATTTTTGAAGTGACATCATATGCTCATCAGGAAGAAATGAGTGATTCTGGTAATTGGATTTACCCAGTTTTGTCAGTCTTTTTCCATTCATTTCATTCACACATAAGAATAGATACTATTAATTTTAAAGTCTAATTCTAACCATACTGGTGAACAGAAATACATCTGTCTTAATTCAAGTTTACTCTATTTTAGATGTTTCCTGATTTTTGAGAGAATTATTAAACTTCACTCTTGCTTCTGAATCTTAACTAAATTGTTTTGCTTTTGCTATTTTTCTATAAAATGGAAGAATGAGAAATGATGTAAAAACCCAAGGGAGATAAATAAAATATATAATGTATGGAAGATACTTCAAATCAAATTATCACAACATAGTATTTTTTTTCATAAAAATCAGAATTTAAATTCATGACTTTTTTTAAGAATATGATTTTCCTGACTTTAGATACGTAATTAAATATTTACAATCCATATTCAAGTCTGTGCAGTACTGTGACTTTTTTTTTACAGAATAATCAATTTTAAAAGATTTTTAGTGCTTCATATACTTTGTTCAGATAACAATGGGTTTATTTTAGAGGTAGGTGAAGCCTAGTAACAAATTACCTAAAACTTTTGCTTTTTTACATGTTTCATTTTTACTTCTACAAAATATCAGTGATAGTGGCAGCCCATTTTATCTGGAAACAATAAGAATATTTGCCTGACTTAAGAGAGTTCTGGCATAAGTTGGATGTTTCCAGCTAACATTATGTGACATTGGGTAAAGCAAATAATTTTAAAATTGATTAGCATTTCATAAAAGGCAAGGTTATAGGCTTTGGGAATATGAATAGGTGTGTTGAATAGATAATGATGTGAAAAATGTGAGGATAGTTACATTTAAATGCAAAAATTCATGCAAGAATTCAGCCGCTTCATAACTTACTAGAAGAATTTATTATTACCACTGTACCCCAAACCACTAATGGGAAACATTTTTTTTTAAGACTTAAGAATGTGTAAATCCTTTGTACCTAGAACTGATAGAAGTAATTGGTAAACTGCTTAATCAAGTTCCACTTGGAAGTGAATGGAAACGGGAGGAGAGAAAATGTAGGCTGAGTAAGAAACCCAACAAGTCAGCAGAGTTCTCTTTACAGAAAGAAACAAAGATAGCAGTAATTAATGACCCTGACTCTGTGCCAAAAAAGCTTTCTTCTGACAACTCCAACTTAATTAAAACTTAAGACATTTCAATGGCCTCCGAAAGCCCCTGATGGGGTGAACTCTTGCAGACTCGTGAGAAAATTTTGTAAATTAAAGGGAAAGATGTGTGTTACCACTAGTGCCATGACTCTAATCCCTGACAGTCAAAGAATCTATTTAGCCCAGGCCTTTTCTTTTAACCAGCTCACACCTGCAGGCTTCCTGGCACTTCCTCTGCACCAGAGAAGGCAGTTTTTGTGTTTTATGGAAGATCAGATAATAGGAGCCTTGCTGTTCCTTTTGTTTTTGTGCATTGTTCATTAGCCTGTGAGTGTTGCAGGCACACTTGATATGCTTGGCTGGCTCCGGAGTAGAGCATGGCCTGAAAGCTTTAGGTGGTGCAACACAGGGTGAAGATGGGTTGGCAGAAAAAGTAAGGTTTTTTTCCTTGTTGTTTTGTTGTTTTTTTTTTTTATGTGAAAGT
>NW_007254146.1:289151-306651 GCF_000164805.1 Carlito syrichta | reverse complement strand
CACTGTAGTGATTTTCAGAGATAAGGATAGATATTATGGTAGACAGTACTTTTTGGAGGTAATACCAAAACTCGAGAGGCAGTTTACTGCCAAAAATCTGCTGTGGCATTCTGGGGAAAGCATTGGAAATCCTATTGTCTTTTTTCCAATATAAAGTGAGGCACATGCATAACAGGCTTCCTAAGTACCGGATTTGGTTTTACAATAATGAAATGTATTTCCTAAGTCAGATTGACATTGTGTAGGACCTTGGTTTACCTACTTCTGGGTGATTTTAACAGCTAGGGAATTGTGTAGGAGGAGATAAATGGCTAGTTCATCAGATATGTGCATGGGATAATGATAAACACGTGAGAATTTGTTGATTTGGTAAGTTGTGTAGTTGAGGTTATTTGATTACTTCATGACTTTTATTTTTGCTGAGATGTGTTGAATTGTGATTTTAAAAGTAGAGTTGTAAACTCCTGATATTCATCCAGTGTTTGTTTGTAAGTTTCTTAGGAGTAGCTTTTACCTCCAACTTTATTTCCAAAGTGATTCCTTTTGAATAGGCCCACACATTATTAGTTATTCATTTGTGTCTTTGCAATGAATAAGTAATAACAAATAGCAATTATCTGCTTAACAAATTTTAAGAATATAAAGTCCCCTTTCAATTCAAGGGTAAGGGTAATTATGTTTTTTAAGACTATTTTTATGTGTATTATAAGACTGTCTCTTCAAAATGATAAAATAGCCAATCAACTTGGTGGAAAAAATTGATATTTAAAAATCAGTCAAGCAAAAAAAAAAAAAAAATACAAGCCTGATAGTTAAGCTGTTTTTTTACTTTTCATTTTATTGTGTTGGCATTGTGCATACATAATTTGGGTGAAAGATTTTTTGACCTATTAATTTTTTATCACTATGCAGGATATGCCTTAAGCATAAGCATTTCCCTTGGCATCAACTATAAGCAAATTTCCAGTGATAGTTAAATGTGTGACTATAAAATATTTCTACTGGTATTTCCTTACTAGTTAGCAGCTGTTACAACAGCCTCCAAGCATCTATTAAGTAAAGAGAGATTTGTTTGGTAATACAGATTAATAGGAAAGTGATCACAAGGCTGGAAGCAAAAGTTTCAGGTGGCTACAAGTACCTTGGTTCCTAGTTGGAAAATTATATAAACAGACCAATTTTCAATAAGATTAGCCTACACCTGAATTCCATGAAGTATGTTAAGTGTAGCTTAACATGTTTAATTTCAGACATCACCAGCAGTAATCAGATAGGGATTTCAGAAAACATTTTATTCCATTTCAATGGAATTTCCATTTTACTAGCTGTAATCTCAAATATGTAAATGGTAGCCAAAGCTGGATATGATGCTTCAGTTAAGAATTTTTTTTTTTTTTTTTTTTTTTTGCCCATTGTTTCTTCTAGCATCTTCTTGCCAAATCTTCTGGAGCGCTTGTAATTTCCTCTGTACAGAGCCCAACAGGCTCATCAGCAGCAGAAGGTAAACATAATAGATGTGAGGAATTTCTGGAGATTTATGAGGTTTAGTTTTTTTTTTTTTAAATGTACACTCTGTCTGGCAATGCTAGTACACAGCCACATGTGGACTCTATGAATTGAAAATGTTATAAATGGGGCATCACTTACCCCTTGTTAAGGATAAGGTTTAGGAATAAAAAATGTTTTCTGTGAGAGTATTTAAGGATTACATAAAAGATAGTAATGCAGTGGAGATAAAAAGAAATCATGACTACTTTAAGCCTTAAATTTTAATCTTGGAATTTGATGTGGGCTCTCTTTTTTCTTGATTTTGTATATTAAATTTTTATCTTTCTATACCTTCTTAAACTTCTTTTCTTTCCATTTATAATATTGGGAAACAACTGAATATCTGCACAAAACATCCCAATAATATCAGGCGAGTTCTAATGAAGACTATTGACATTGCTGACACTTGGCATGATGTATTGCCAAAAAGGAAATTAAAAAGTACAAGCCATTATCCTAAAGACCATCTGTTTATGAAAATAGTTAATTTCACATCACTTTGTTGAGCATAGAAATGACCCCTGGTGAAGCTGGTGAAGGAAAGAATATGCCTCTCTCATAATCATGATAGTTTCATTGCTTGTTAAAATGATCCTTTAACTTTTTCAGGGCCTCTATTGATATTAATTAATCAGCATGAACACTATGAAATCTCAAACATTAGAATGCAAGCTACTCTTCTCTGTCAGGCATTTCTCTCCATCTTTTCTTTTACATATATCTTGCTAGAAGAGGTTAGCACAGCATTAGTAGAAGAGCACAGAAAGGCCTCTTATTACTGCCATTGTCTACCAGTAGGGTTGCCTGATGGAAAGGCTTATAATCATGGATGCAATTTTGTCATGGCCTCGCGAAATGGCATCATTTTCAAGGACTTACATAAATGATAGTATAGATCTTATAGAGATAATTATTACTAAGAACATCACTTTAACCTGAATCATCTTCCACAGAGTGCTGGAAACGAGAGAAAGGTAGTCTTTTATCAAAGGCATGTTTTAATGAAAGCTCATCTGACGTTGGAGATGAATAGCCCTTGAAGTGTTGTTGCATGATGCATTTAAAATAAAAAGAACTTTGCTTGATTGCTTTGTGATTTTGTTTTTCCTGAATATAGGTGCTCCAGGATGCTTCCAACCATAGCTTAATTACAGAAATTGAAATGTTAACTATTTGAACATAAGCTTTAAAGAATAACAGATTCCAGTGTTGTTGTTGTTTTAAAGTATATATTGATTTGTTTATACCTCTCCCTATTCAGTGATACTGTGAGCTAGAAAAAGTGAATGTTTCATTTTGAAGAATTCTTATATAATGCATATAAAATATGTGTGCACCTTAAAAGCATTATAGTATCTTTGAGAATAATGGGAAAGCTAGCATATTTCAAAGCAAAGTGTAAGATAGCCATCACTGAGAAACAACACTTAATTATTAATGAAACCAAGATATTACCTTGAAATAAAGATGGACTTTAGTTTTGTGATATTTTAAAGTAAAGTAAATAATGACTTTTCTTCTTTAACCCAGTTCACATGGGGCTTCCAATTCTCAACATGGTAAATGTAAACGAATATATTTTAAAATCTCAAATTAAGCAACTGAGTTTTTTCCCATTTTTGTAATATTTATGTGTGTTTCTCATCAGTGGTTATTTTGAGGCAGAATTACTACCTAGCAATTTCCTCTTGTCTGTGAAAATGTATGGAGGATGAAGTAATACAATGGTGGTAATCCAGCTTTTAAAAATAATCAGTCTCCTATGCATATAATATTTATGTTATTGTCTGTGCAGTAGTTTCTTTTTCTAGAATGGTTCTTTATCTACCAAATTTCTTGTTTGACAAATGAGATTAGATTACCAAGTCACAGCTGTGTATGCCAGTTGATATATTGTTGTAGGATGGATAATTCATAAAAGCCCAGTGCTATTTGGGGGTTAATTTTTTTTAGTTATGAGAAAATAAGGGTGCCTGCTAAATATTTTTTTCATTTCTGTTATCTAAGTTTTACCAGGTTTAGACGTGTATTGACTCAGTAAATGTAAAAAAAAGTTGATATGCTGTCAATATTAATGTAGATGTCAGACCAACACTAGTCCCTAATGTATGTGAGAGCAAGTATTTTTTTTTACCTTGATACAGAAAGGCAGTCATGTGTGAGATTTAATATACATCCTAATCTGTCTTGTCATTGCTGTAGCCATGGGTGATGTGCTAATGTGTAGGCCGCCATTTTCTTTTTCTCCTCACACAATGGAATAGATACCCATGAATGACAGACAAGCTCCACTCTGTAATTATTTTGAGGACAGTAGAATATGAAGTAGGAACACTACAGGGTTACCTTTAGACTTAAAGTCTATGACTTATTTAAATATTCAAGCAGCCTGTGATTAACAAAAACAAGCATCTGTCAAAGGTCCATCCTTGGGCATGCTGAGGATTATATTTCCAAAGCATTTAAATGTAATAAAATACTGGATCAGCTTTAGTTCCTACTTTTTTCCCTAGACTATCAGCATCTTGACAGAGTGTGCCTTTACTTACTCTAATTAGGTTACCCTTATTCTTTTTTTATCAGAGTTGTTATCACTAAAATGATAAAGTTCAACAAAATAAAAATATGAAATACACAGCCCACCATTAATGTTTATTAGGTCTCTTCATTTCTAACCAATACAAATATTTAAAGTTAGGTCTACCTTTTAATCTAGTAAATAGCTGATAAATTTCTAATACCTCATGTTAATGCAAGCTAAAAGAGTTTTTAATAATCAGGGCAAAAAATATAATTGTATTTACATAGATTTATAATGAAAAGCTGTATCCCTCTAGAGTCATTTTTCATAATGAAAAAAATTATGTTTATGAGACAATACCACACTCAATCAAATGAATTTTATTCATATGAAACAGAAACATAGTTGAAAATCTGTATGTTGGCGAAAATGGTTGTATGGCATTCTAGATATTATGAACATATTATTTAAATGTTGTCTACAGAAGCTAGGCATTGTGTATCTTCACCCTCTCATGCAAATTGAAATCAATACTAAAATTTTGGCTGCAGGTTTTTGCTAGCAAGAATTACCTTAGAAATAATCCCATTGGGAGAAGGAGGAGAAAACCCTATTTTTAGAATAAATGTTATAAATTTGCCTTCCTACTTAAGTTTCCTACAAGTGGCTCTTCTTTTCTGAGAATAGTCATACAAAGGCTAAATTGTTACCTTATGTTTTCATTGGGTAGGTTTGTGACCACTGACAGTTATAATTTACAAAAATTACAATGATTATAGACATTAACATACTTGACGGCAGCTATTATTTTTATTTGAAATACAAAGACTTTCAGTGGATACTGGACATTAAAACCTTGTCTATCGATGCCAAGTGAGGTGGAGAATTGAGGCAATTATTCGAAGAATTTAAACTAAGGTGGCATGTTTTTCTCAATTATGTAGATAGTTCAGATGCAAATGGTTGTTTGGCTTGAATGTTCTCTAGGTTTTTTTGTATATGTTCTTTGGTACTAAACTGGTTGTCTATTACCAGTAAGTCAATTCAGACTTTGACTCTGAATCTGAACTGGCTCACCAAGAATAATAACAAAAGCAAATATTTAGTTGCCCTTGATTTTCTCAACTCATGTAATTCTCTAAACAATCCTATTATGAAGGTACTGTTACTACTGTTTTGCAGATGAGGAAACTAAGGTTTAGAGAGGTCAAGTGTATTTACAAATTTATTTGTCAGTGGTCACAAACTTACCCAATAAAAACATTATCCCAATAATAGAGCTGACATTTGAAAAACAGTGTGACTTCAGAATCCACGTTTTTAACTGTCTCTTAGAAACTAACACTCTTTAGGGAATGAGCAGACATTTTGAAACAGAACCTAAAAAAAAAAAAAATAGAGAATATTTCCATGATAAACCCCTACTATTTGAAATCAATGACAAAATTCCATTTGTCATTCTCTTTTTTCTTTTCCTCCACTAGCTATCATTCTCATCTGGATAAACTACTAACAACATGCAGAATAGTTTTATGTGAAGTACCTGATATGAAATTAGACATTGGTAATTACGGATTTTACTTTTTGAGCATTTTAGATAAAGAGTTGATGTGAACTTGTAACACATAATTCAGTGGAAATTAGCTTTGATAAGACACAAGGTAATATGTGTAGTAAAATAGTAGATATGTCAAATTAGTCAATTTTTAGATGTGTTGATATTTTAATAGTGATGTCTTTTAATGTCCATGGTGTGTACCAAACTTTGTTTTAATATCTCCTGAAAACCAAGCTCTAAAAAATAAGAAATACTAGCCGGGCTCGGTGGCTCAGCCTGTAATCCCAGCACTTTGGGAGGCTGAAGTGAGTAAATTGCCTGAGCCCGCGGGTTCGAG
This sequence comes from Carlito syrichta, assembly GCF_000164805.1. Classification (NCBI taxonomy): domain Eukaryota; kingdom Metazoa; phylum Chordata; class Mammalia; order Primates; family Tarsiidae; genus Carlito; species Carlito syrichta. The sequence goes on along the minus strand of NW_007254146.1, from coordinate 300,687 downwards.
ACACGCCTGGGCAACTTGGCGAGACCTCATCTCTACAATAAATTTAAAAAATCAGCCGGGAGTGGTAGCGCGCGCCTGTAATTCCGGCTACTCGGAAGGCTGAGGCGGAAGGATCGCCGGAGCCCAGCGGGTCGAGGCTGCGGTGGCCGGGAGCGGCCACTGCACTCCAGTCTGGGCGACAGAGTGAGACTCCGACTCAAAAAAAAAAAGAAAAGAAATACTAAAAAATCCTTATACTCTGTACCTAAGTTTTTATGTAACATATGATAATTAAGTCATTGTTATGAAAAGAAAAAAAAATTTAGTTCCCATAGATAGAACTTCAGGCAAGGATCATTGAATACAATTTGAAAATCCCTTGGCAAGAGTATGCCACTGTTCACAGCACTTTTGCGAGTGGGAGGTCCAGGACTGTTTGTTCACCATCATGAAGAAAAGCTCAAAGCATGAGATTTATTGGCAGTAAGCAATCATCGCATGATTGCTGTCATTTTCTGAGAAGATCAAATGACCAACATATTTACTTTGCCATAGGTGCATAGTCAAATTTGTTAACTCAGGGTTATACAATGTCTTTTCTTGTAAATATCATAATAGCTGTGTATAAATGCATATTATATATTCTATATTTTGACTGTTTTATATTGTCTTCAATTCACCAAATCTTTACTAACTTCTTATTAGCATACTACTGTACAAGGTCCCAACAAAAAAAATGTCTTTGCATTCCAGTTTATAGTTTAAGGGAAAAATGGGATGAATGTGATTAAGTGTTCCATAACAGGTAAAAACAGGGTTATGAGAACCCAGACAAAGTAGCTAATACATAAATCTGAAACAAAATGGATGACTACAGGATAAGAGAGTCTTGAAGTATGGGCAGATTTTCAACAGGAGGAGAAGGAAGTGGTTAGGTAATGATACTCCAGATGAAGTAAAACATGGGAAGCAAAGGCTCTGAGTTTGAAAACCACAGGGTGTGTTGGAAAGGTCAGTAGTGCAGTTTGGCTGAGGGAGACACATGGTACATGGTTAGAAAGCAAGATTTGGAAAATATGATTCAAAGAATAAGCTAGGCTAAGGAAAAGATAATTAGTGATTAATAATAGTGTTGATGATAGCAGACCTTTACTAATCAATCTCTATATGCCAGTCACCATTTTAAGTACTTTATACACATAAGTCCAAGTATTTCACATTGTAATGGCAAGCAAATGGTATCATCATGTTATTTCTTTTTCAAAGAAGGAAATTGAGAATACATTTAGGCTGGATGTCTTGTCTAATAGTTACATAAGCAGTAACTATCAGAGATCAGGGAGGTCTAAGGAGTTTGAAATCTTATTATTAAGGGAAAATACTAGGTTGGACAGTAACAGAGTTGGTCTTTCCTTACTTCCTTCCCAACATGAACCACAAGCTCATAATCTTTTCATATTCTTCACTTATGTTGTCTTTATTTTCAGAAACACCATTGTTTCTTTCCTCAACAATCCTCAGTATCTTTTTATAAGCTAGCAGTTACTCCCCCTTTCCTCAGAATCACAGCCTGTATTGATATAAATTCCTCATCAGTGATCTTCTGTAGTACTTACTGTGTCATAAAGTTCAGCACTTAATTTCAATTACATATTTACTTTTATTCTTGATTTCTAATTTATCTTCTAATATTGCCTCTTGGCTTTTAGTCTAGATTCTTTTTTTTTTTTTAGTATGTCTCCTACCTTTAATATATCTTCCATGTTTTTCAAGTTACAGTAAGGATTCTAGTAGGTTAACACTAATGGTTTCTGAGTTTGTTCTGGTCAAGTAGACCTTGGACATGAAATGCTATTTGGGCGTATTTGGAGACATAGAAAAGCTGACTAGTTGAAAACTGAATTTCTCCCCAATTAATGCTGCACATAGTCACTTATGATGAGATCTATACAATATCAAATCAGTCCCATTTTCCCATAAAGAGCCAGGTTTTTGGTTTTTTTGTACACAAAGGATTATACAAAGTGAGGGTCTGAGGTTTGGATCATACTAAGTAAATTGCTTAACCTGATTATGATTACTGTGCTGAATTATTTTTTGAATTGAACTGATCAGATCATTTTAACATACTGTCAACACTACATTGGATACTCTAATAAAATAATTCATGAACACATTTATTTCACACCCATGTGTTATTTTGCTTTTCTGGAAAGTTTACAAGTAAACAGGTATTTATTTGTCTTTATGTTAGACAAATACATCAGCTGGCTTGATATTAAGTGACTTCCTTTATTGCATAGCTGTTGGCTCATGTAAGACTAAACCAACACATGATTGTAAAAGTCCTCAAAAGAGCAATCAAGCGTTTTGGCCAAAATCCACTCCTGGATGAGAAGGAATTAATATCAAAGAGTGTACCAACAGACTGTTTTGACTGTCTACAAGATGGTAAACAAACATTTTGGCTAAATTCCGTCTTTTGATTATGACATAATAGAGCAATTTGAGAGAAACATTTGTATGAAGTGCTCTAATGGGGAATCATAGAGCAAAATTACCAAGGATAATGAGTGAGCCTTAGAGTATATCTGTGTTGTACAAAAACAATATTTTGTCAGGAAATAAATATGTACATATTATGGTACGCAATTGTTTTTAGCTTTCTGCATTAATAAAGATAACTAAATGTCTGCAGAATCTCATTTTCACTTTATGCTGTGAAGACAGTACATTTAGCATTTAACCAGTTTAAATTGATTTATACAGTCAAAGTAAGCATTTCAGGATCAACATAGATCCACGGGTCAGAGTTATCTAGTTTGTTCATCTCCATTAATCAAATTAGTTGGATAATTACCAAATCTCCATTTCAATTTGTGGATTTGAGATCTAAATTATCTTGATTTGTTTGTGGAGGGTTTTAAAAGTTTAATTTCTTTGCTATTAATGGAACTGAAAATAGTGCTAAACTATTTTAGAAATAATAGCCTGTTCCATTAGTGTCTTTGTATTCCATCATGTAAATATGTAAATATATGTACATATGCATTTAGAAAAATAATTTTTCAAATTTTAATGCACAACGGCATCTTCTGAGACTTTAGTTTGCTATGTAAATAAGTATTTGAATTTCACTTAAAATGTGCAAAATTTTCTTTACTTTGTTTCAGATTTGATTTCATGTGACATATCAACAACTTCTAAAAGACTCTCTTTCTCATGACTTTATTATTTATGTTAAAATATATGAGTTGTTTTATTGATGGTTATCTATATTTGCATATTAAAAAGCCTAGAAAAGTTATTCCATATATCTGAATTTATTGTTATAAATTGCTTATATATAAGTAGTTGAGAATGTATACTCTACAATAAAAGTGGTTCAGGATTTTCTCTAACAATAATAATAATATGTATTGATGGCTTATTCTGTGTCAGGCACTTTAAATTTATTAATTCATTTAACTTCAACACAGTCAAAGTGAGGGGGAAATAATTACTAGCTCTGATTTTCATCCTAGAAAACTAAGGTACAGATGTTAAACATAACAAAGCCACATGGTTGAGAAATAATAGAGCTAGGATTTTTATCCCACATGAGTCCTGTATGCCTAGTTGTTATAAAGCATCACAATAATGAATTAGTATTAAAAATGATGTTATTGAAAGATAAGAAGACCAAAATACTCAAATATAAAAAATAAACACAAATTTAAATTCTTCGTTGGAAACACTTTTTTTTACAAAATTCTCCATGGAAGGAAGTATTAACTTGAGATAAAAATGTGATAGTGATGTTTAAAACTAAAGCACTGACAATATTTAATTATTTACTAGTGAATCATATTTTGTCTTCCGTGAAAGGAATAAATTCCCTGGCTCCAAGTTTTGGAGACTTGTCAAACCAGTGTTGTTAGTTATCTTTCTCAAGGATATTTGTGTGTGTGTGTGTGTGTGTGTGTGTGTGTGTGTGTGTGTGTGTGTGTGTGTGTTTAATGTAAAGGACAGCTCCATTTTTAATCCAGCACCATTATTCCCAAATTAGAATAATTTAGTTACAGAAGCTTGCTACCTTTGAGGCTCCCAGGGGCAAAGTTTGAGTTTCCATGTAGCTTGCAATGAGCACAGGAGGATGGATTACTGAAGTCTTCCTTGGTTGAGTAGCAGCCACTCAACCAGAGAAAAATTTTTAAAGGGGCCAGGAGGGCTCCATCTCACAGTTTTCTTTTTGGTAGATTGTTTCTTACTAGAATTAAAGCAAAAAAAACTTTAGATGAGTTATTTTGCTTAGTATTTTACTCTAATTTGCTTTAAAAGAGAGAGAGGTGAGAAACATTGAAAAGGTTAAAAGTAGCATAAAAGATCCCACATCTTTTCTTTGAGCAAACATAAGTCTTTTTTTTTTTACTATTCATTGAGGTACTTTGCATTCAGGTATTTTTAAGAATTTCAAGGACCTGGCTTGGTGGCTCAGCCTGTAATCCCAGTACTTTTGGAGGCCAGGCCAGTGGACTGCCTGAGCCTGCGGGTTCGAGACCAGCCAGGGCAACTTGGTGAGACCTCATCTCTACAATAAATAAAAAATTAGCCAGGCGTAGTAGCATACACTGTAGTTCCAGCTACTTGGAAGGTTGAGGTGAAAGAATTGCCTGAGCCCAGAAGGTCGAGACTCAGGTGGCTGTGTGTGCCACTGCACTCCAGCCTGGGCAATGGAGTGAGACTCCAACTCAATTAAAAAAAAAAAAAAAAAAAGAATTTCACGAGTTGCGAGAATCTTACTTTGTAAATTCTCCCTTCACTTCTTATACAGATCACCCAGTGCTACTGAATCTCCCATCTTGGGTGTTTATTGCACACACTCAATTAGGTGGTAGCTTAGAGCATTAGCTGTTTTCAAAATAACCTGTAGTCTGACATATTTAAGTACATTTTGGGGGGAAAAAATACCCCTAGAATTCTTATGTTTTAAATAGAAAGTTTGGGTTTTAATATAGAATATTTTTTGGATAAATGGGAACATTTATATATAGTTTATTTTGTGTCTATAAATGATGTTAATACCACATCTGCATAACAAATTTGAAAACATATTTTATGTCTGCAGCTATTTTTACTATGTTTCAATGTTGGAAAATTTCATTCTTTGTTTAAGTACTAGACTTGTTTAAGGAAGACAAAGTGGCAGAGTAAGGATGAAAAATCACTTCACTATATGAGTACATAGAAAACAGAATTTTAATCTCAATCTTACTGTTAACTGGGTAAAATCACTGAACATCTCAGAGAATCTATTTTCTTGACTACAAAATGAAGGTTGTAGCATAAATTATCACTAACCTCTAAAATTCTGTTATTAGTAATATTTTACATGGATATTGTAATGTATAAGTTTCAGTATGTATTAAAGTTGCACATTGTATTATGAAAAATTTATCTTTTACACAAAAAACGTTGCACCACTTAATATGTAAGATATTATGCAAGAATACGCATCATTATTTTAATATCTGCCTTTTAACTATATAATCATGAAACTTTTAAATCTTCAGATATAATTTTCAAATTTGAATTATATTTTTTTCGAGGTATTTTTGGTACTTGATTACAGAGGTGGTGACCTTATATATTCATTTGCTCTGGAAGAAATTTTTAGAATCGGTTGCAAACACTTCCAAAACCCAGCGCTAGGGGTTTTTTTGGCCAAAGCTCTGGTTTAACCTCAGTCATTCTTTAGTGAAAAAACTGATTCTGTAATGTAACAGCAACAAGGAATCCTGAGATAAATACAAAGTCAATTCATGGTGTGCAGGTGTGTCACTGGTATGTAGTTGGGAGGGAGGATCAAAAAAAGCAAAGATGGATCTGAGCCAAGGGACTTTACAGTTTTGAAGTAATTAGTAAGCTATGCAGGTGTCTGTTAAAACTAACTGACAATAAATTTTGGTCTCTCTTTTGAATATTGTTTCAGTTTTGCAAGTTCTGTGCCTCAAGGGGTAAAATAAAATAAATCCAAGATTAATTACCACAATGGTTTATTTCCAATAAGAAATTTAACAACGTGTTCTCTTTTTGAATTTGTTATTTGTGTTATTTTTACAATCACTAATAAAAATATGGTTTGATCATTCTGAAGACCACTGGACAAGATAATATATTTCTTGGAGAAAGGAAGAGCCAATATTAGAGAGCTCCTTAAGCAAACAGTTTTTTGGTCTGTCAGAAGTTATTTATCTCAGGAAGTGCCTGATGCAGATTTCTTCTTCACATTTTAGGAAAACCAAAGTTGTAACAAGGTGCCCAGGGCTCTATTGTCTACTGGTTCTTAAGTAGAGAAACTAATTGCAGGTAAACATAGCCACAGAGTGACATTTTTTCTAGCTTCTCCATCTGCTCTTTTTTGACACCCCTGCCATTAACTGTCATTTTCCTTTAAATATACGGTGAATCTGAAAGGCCAGCTCTACATCACATCATTTCAGATTAGGGGCAGTTCCTTTGAGTTGAGCACTGTTTAGGTGTCAGAAAGAAGTCCCTGACCTCTCTGGAACCACATTGCCGCGGGGCCTTAATTAGCACTGACTCCAGCCATTACTGAAGAGAGCACAAAGGAGAACACATCATTTTTCTACTGAGGAAGTTAGTGTCTGACCTAATAACTTGTCCAGACTGGCAGGACACTGTAACCATACAATAACAATGGGCATTATTCTGCTGCTTCCACTTCATGTGAAGCATAGAGTGAGGCATAGAATAAGAAAGAATTATAGTTACCTTCCAAGAAACATTTGAAAGTTTTTGCTGCTTTTTATTGGGGGTAAAGTAGTGATTGCTTTTCAGGGAGAAAAAGAGCAATATTATAGGTGGCATATATACAGAGTTTCTAAAATATATGTATGTAAAATTATTTTAACTCACTCCATGTGTGTCTTTGTATTTGTTGATGTGTCAAATAGTTTTTTCGTACTGTAAGAACAATTTTAAAAATTGAAATAAACTATTTCATCATTAAAAATCTCTACTTGATTTAAAATTGTAAACAGTGAAATATTCAATGCAAATTCGTATCTTTAAAAAGTAGACTTGTTTTAAAAAACACATAGATTTGCTTTGGACCGTCTATAATTCCAACTGATGAATTTGGGGCAAGGGAATACTGACTACTATAAAAATGATTTCACTTTACCCACCTTTTCTGAGGTCAGGAGACAACAAACAATTTGTTTTAGTATTATTGCCAATTTTTGATGGACTCATTTAAAAGAGTAATTGTGTATAAGACTATTTTTAAAAAAGATTGACCTGTAATTTTATTCTGTTCCTTTTTCTCCTTTATTCCTTTTATTTTCTTTCCTTCTTCTTTCCCTTCCTTAAAACAATAATCTTGGTGGTAATATTAAGGTTATCATTATCAAAGAATCAACTGCACACCCAAATCAAAACAGCAAATAAGTAGAAAAATAGGTGTGATACTGATGAGTACATAAGGCTATTTGATTAGGAAAGCTCTTTAAAAGTCACTGTTCAAGTAATTAATGCACTCCACTTAAAATTGATCCTCTTGAATAGGAAAACTTGACCTTGTGCCCACTGGCCATTTCTTTTCTGAGTCATAAACCCAACCAGCATTTTAAGTATTTTATCTTAACACAACCTTTTCCCCCTCTATTGTAGTTATGTCTGTTATTTCTATTAAAAACATTTCAAAGGTTTATGGCTCAGCTATAAATATTTACATAGAACTGAAGTTTACATGGAAAGGCCCTAATTTTAGGCATCTTCTTTTATTAATTTTAATAATAATTTTGGGAGGCTGGAAGGTTAGAATTTTCTGCAGTGGTTAATACCACTTAATAGATTAATGCATGTATTTTCAAAGTTTTAGCTGAAAATATATGAAGAGCATTTTGTGTCATTACTATTCATTCAAGTTTTGTGTCAGCTTTTGTTCTCAGAAGACTTTCTCATACATTTCACATACGATAAGAAGTTCACACATACAGAGTCCAGAAAAATAGACTTTGGAGATTTTTTGTATGACCACAGATGTCTCCTGTTCTGTGGCAGTGTATACCCCTGTTAAGTTACATATTTTGGCCTTTAGAGTACATGAACAGTCATAGAATCAGAACAATTAACTGCAACTTGTCTATACACTCTAGATGGTAAAAAACAAACTGGAAAAGTATTCTATAGAATAAATCATAATTGTTCTCTTTCCTTAGCCTCAACATTTTCCATTCTTTTTTTAGAACCAAATTTCTAGTTTAACCCAAGTACAAAACCATCCACTCAAAAAAAAAATTAAATGTAAAGTCATAGTTTTACTAAAAAATTGTCTTTTAGTATATTTTATATCACTACGCGACCAGCAAAAATATCCTATCAAACTCCTTTAAAACTAGTTAAAAGAGAAAGGAATGGAGAAGGCTGGCTGGCCTGTCATTCTTTTTTTTTTTTTTTTAGCGGACAAGTCAAGCCTCTTCCCAGTTGAAGCCCATCTCAGTAGACATTTTCACAATCAAGTTGTCTCTGGACCAGCTGTCAGCCTGCTAGGAGAGTCTTAAGTACAAAGTAGCAACTTCCTCCAGAAGAAATCATATAAGCAGTCTCTTCAAGTCCCAGGGAAAATGGAAGACACGGTGCAACCCCAGCTGCTTTATTCCTTCTCCACTGTAATTACAGTTGATAATAGGAAGACAAATGATTAAATAAAAATCAGTGAAAGTCTGAGTTTGAAAAGTAAAGACTTCCTTTTATTTGACAGTGTAGGAAAAAAAGTAAAATAGTTACCAAAGAAAAGAACAGCTATACTGAGTTTAAGCCTTCTCCATCTTCATAACAAAAGTGATTCAGGCATTTAAATGAAGTACTAATCAGTGTCTTGCAAGTTCCCCCAGATTTTTTAACCTTTGCTTGTTTTGTTAGTGAAATTTTTATTGTTCGATTTTCATAGAATATACACTAAGGGCTATCCGAAGTACTATTGTGAAAACTGTTAAACTGAAAGTTTCATCACAAGTATTAAAATCTTTAGAAAAGGAGGGATTCAAAGGATTGGGTTGGGGAAGGTCAAAAGTCCAGGACTGTTTTGCATGGGAGCTTGAAACAGGAGATAAAAATTAATTTATAGAAAGGATATTTGGGGGTGATTGTGAAATTGTCAAAGTGTGCCAACCTAAATTTAAAGTTAAGGTGGGGTAGGCAAGCACATCAACTGACTTGAGTGGGCAGCTTATATTGAGAAATAATGAAAATGATTTTGAAAAATAGAAATTCCGTGGAAATTACATCATTTTACACAGCTTAGGTAAGACAGCTAACTGTTACATACATACCATACTTATAGAAATTGTATCATTTTAGAATAGAAAAGATATAGCTGATTATGATATCAGTAGATAGGTATGTAGTTATTTACTAACACAATGTGAACTGGGTATTTTTTAACTATAGTGTAATGTCAAGGAAGTGCATTTTTCTAGAAAACTCTAACATAACAATAAAATCTGTATTTTTGATCCTTGATTATAGATATACATTTTCTCTTCGAGTTCAAGACCTATCCTTGAGGTTTTTAAATGCGTGCCAGGATTTGTCTTGTATTCTTAATTCTCATGATCGCCACACTTTCAGCTGGGCTTTGGGGTGGTAGAGAGGAGCAACAGGATAGTTAAACAAATATACCATAATACTTCAGTGGTTGAGTGCTGCCTGGAAGAACTAGAACCAACTGTAATTGTCTAACCACACTACCCTGGAGAGTTTGAAAACCAGAACTTTGGGTAGGGCTGAAAACTCAGTGTCCAATTTCTTATTTGTAACTTAAAAATAAGAAAAAGAAAAGAGTTATTACCACTCCTTCTGATACTGTTTCTGTATCTGCAGAGAAAAAGGACAGACTGTTTTACCACACTGTGAAACATTATAAATACAGAAGGTTGTTGTTTTTTTGTTTTTCATTATATGAATTTTCACCCTACCCATTTTTTCATACAACTCCCTGCACTGGTTCTCTGAATGATTTCTAACAAAGGCTGATATTTTTCAGATATAGGTAATGTGTGACTGTTATAACATTAGAAAAAAAAAAAAGACTGAATCTCTTCTAATTTAAAGTGGCCATATCTAGGAATGTTTCATGAGCTGGCAACCGGAAACCACCATGACCATGACATCTCTACCATTTAGACAGGCACCATAAGATGAGCCGGGCCAGCTATGTTGTCATATATTCAATCATCTGTGTTTTGTGAATGTGCCTTGTCCAAGGAGCAGTATTGGTGATTTTTCAGTTTGTGCAGGTTTGGAAATTGAAAACTCATTCTGTTCATTCTAATACATGGATTTGAAGATGACTTTTTTCAGAGACAGTGTTATGATTTCTTTAGAATATTACTGATCTCTCCGATAAATAGGTATTCTGAGAAAACTGCTGATAAACTTCAAAAGAGATTTCGTTTATATAACCATAAGATCATGTCATAAACAATGCAGAGTCTGGAAATGCAGAATGCAAATAGTGCTCCTGTTCTACATTTGGGCCTCTGTACCGGTTTTTCAATGATATTATGGGATAAAAATGTCATATGAGCCACCCTCATTGTGTATATCATAATCTCACTGTTTGTTATTGTGTGAGAGTAGTATATTTTCTCAAAACTACAGATTAGTTTTAAGAAACATCTAGTTTTAAACAATATCTAGTCAGCCTTTTTACTTACTTTAATCAACTTGTTCTGCTGAACAAGGTATGGAATTGATAGCTGCTATTGATTGGATGTAGCATTACCTAATCTTCACTAAATGTAGGAAGCTTTTCAGATTTAGAAAGGTGGCAGAAAATGTCTAGTAATGATGCTGCTGGGAATTCAAGCTCAATACTGTGGTCAGTGTAAAAGTGATGTAACTATGAGAGGTATTTTATTATAAGCCTGTCGGTTTTACTAAATGTTTAACCTAGTATAATTTGTGGAGTGTGTGTATGTGTGTGTGTGTGATTAGTGTGTTCAGTAGATGTTTTCATATTTTAGTCATTTAAAATCTTACCAGTAATCATTTCTATTAATAGCAATATGTTGTAATTTTTTGTATAATAGGAAGCTAGTATTAAAACTTTAAAAATTTACAGATGAAGAATATAGTATCATAGAATAGAAAGAAGATTACATTGGGATTTCAATACAGAGGAAGGATACAAAAAATCTTTACTAAAATAGATATAAACGTGACCTTCACTGTGGTTCAGTAATTATCATAGTCCACACTATGGTGTATGTATCACGATTTTTCTTTTTTCTCTTTGTTTTCATTTTTATCTGGGTACTTCACTGGTGAGTAATTGCTAAAGGGAATCCATTATGCAAGGCGAGCATTCAGTTTGCAAGTGAATTTGCTTGTAGCTATTGCCACATTTGAACCTCACTAATGTATGTAAATTAAAAACTCTGGTATTCGGAATTGCTTCTGTTTGAAATAAAAACAGAATCTGATCATTACAATCTGCAAGCCAGGTATTATCACTGGACTAGTGAGCCGCTGATGATAAATTGTACCG